>NC_091461.1:126113658-126348658 GCF_027789765.1 Dendropsophus ebraccatus
CCCCCTCTCCTCTGTGCAGTGCCCCCTACTCACCTCTCCTCCGCTCCCAGAAGCTCTTCTCCTGGCCAGTATGTGCCCCCTCTCCTCTGTGCAGTGCCCCCTACTCACCTCTCCTCCCCTCCCAGAAGCTCTTCTCCTGGCCAGTATGTGCCCCCTCTCTGTGCAGTGCCCCCTACTTACCTCTCCTCCGCTCCCAGAAGCTCTTCTCCTGGCCAGTATGTGCCCCCTCTCCTCTGTGCAGTGCCCCCTACTCACCTCTCCTTCGCTCCCAGAAGCTCTTCTCCTGGCCAGTATGTGCCCCCTCTCCTCTGTGCAGTGCCCCCTACTCACCTCTCCTCCCCTCCCAGAAGCTCTTCTCCTGGCCAGTATGTGCCCCCTCTCCTCTGTGCAGTGCCCCCTACTCACCTCTCCTCCGCTCCCAGAAGCTCTTCTCCTGGCCAGTATGTGCCCCCTCTCCTCTGTGCAGTGCCCCCTACTCACCTCTCCTTCGCTCCCAGAAGCTCTTCTCCTGGCCAGTATGTGCCCCCTCTCCTCTGTGCAGTGCCCCCTACTCACCTCTCCTCCGCTCCCAGAAGCTCTTCTCCTGGCCAGTATGTGCCCCCTCTCCTCTGTGCAGTGCCCCCTACTCACCTCTCCTCTGCTCCCAGAAGCTCTTCTCCTGGCCAGTATGTGCCCCCTCTCCTCTGTGCAGTGCCCCCTACTCACCTCTCCTCCACTCCCAGAAGCTCTTCTCCTGGCCAGTATGTGCCCTCTCCTCTGTGCAGTGCCCCCTACTCACCTCTCCTCCGCTCCCAGAAGCTCTTCTCCTGGCCAGTATGTGCCCCCTCTCTGTGCAGTGCCCCCTACTCACCTCTCCTCCGCTCCCAGAAGCTCTTCTCCTGACCAGTATGTGCCCCCTCTCCTCTGTGCAGTGCCCCCTACTCACCTCTCCTCCGCTCCCAGAATCTCTTCTCCTGACCAGTATGTGCCCCCTCTCCTCTGTGCAGTGCCCCCTACTCACCTCTCCTCCCCTCCCAGAAGCTCTTCTCCTGGCCAGTATGTGCCCCCTCTCCTCTGTGCAATGCCCTGTACTCACCTCTCCTCCGCTCCCAGAAGCTCTTCTCCTGGCCAGTATGTGCCCCCTCTCCTCTGTGCAGTGCCCCCTACTCACCTCTCCTCCACTCCCAGAAGCTCTTCTCCTGACCAGTATGTGCCCCCTCTCCTCTGTGCAGTGCCCCCTACTCACCTCTCCTCCGCTCCCAGAAGCTCTTCTCCTGACCAGTATGTGCCCCCTCTCCTCTGTGCAGTGCCCCCTACTCACCTCTCCTCTGCTCCCAGAAGCTCTTCTCCTGGCCAGTATGTGCCCCCTCTCCTCTGTGCAGTGCCCCCTACTCACCTCTCCTCCGCTCCCAGAAGCTCTTCTCCTGGCCAGTATGTGCCCCCTCTCTGTGCAGTGCCCCCTACTCACCTCTCCTCCGCTCCCAGAAGCTCTTCTCCTGACCAGTATGTGCCCCCTCTCCTCTGTGCAGTGCCCCCTACTCACCTCTCCTTCGCTCCCAGAAGCTCTTCTCCTGACCAGTATGTGCCCCCTCTCCTCTGTGCAGTGCCCCGTACTCACCTCTCCTCCGCTCCCAGAATCTCTTCTCCTGACCAGTATGTTCCCCCTCTCCTCTGTGCAGTGCCCCCTACTCACCACTCCTCCGCTCCCAGAAGCTCTTCTCCTGGCCAGTATGTGCCCCCTCTCCTCTGTGCAGTGCCCCCTACTCACCTCTCCTCCGCTCCCAGAAGCTCTTCTCCTGACCAGTATGTGCCCCCTCTCCTCTGTGCAGTGCCCCCTACTCACCTCTCCTTCGCTCCCAGAAGCTCTTCTCCTGGCCAGTATGTGCCCCCTCTCCTCTGTGCAGTGCCCCCTACTCACCTCTCCTCCACTCCCAGAAGCTCTTCTCCTGGCCAGTATGTGCCCCCTCTCCTCTGTGCAGTGCCCCCTACTCACCTCTCCTCTGCTCCCAGAAGCTCTTCTCCTGGCCAGTATGTGCCCCCTCTCCTCTGTGCAGTGCCCCCTACTCACCTCTCCTCTGCTCCCAGAAGCTCTTTTCCTGGCCAGTCCTCAGCTCGTCCTCTTCTAGCTTCCGGTGCAGGCAGACTGACATACAGGCTGCCTGCACAGGAAGAATGGGTCTCTGTCCCAGCGTGCCGTCCTTTAGCTGTGTGTGCGTCTTGGAGGCGTACGCACAGCCAAAGCTCACTAGTCCGGGAGGCAAATATCACCCTGCCACCTGGACCAACGCACCTCTATCAGTGGGCCCCCAGCCTTGGTGGGCCCAGGAGCGGCCGCCCCCTTTGCCCCCCCCCCTATTTTCGCTACAGGTATGGAGAGAAGCTTCTAGAAAGACCTGTGATAGGCCCAGCAATAGGGAGGTGGCTGGTGGCTCTATACATTCCTCCGTGTGCTCACTGTAAAGAAATAGTTAGAACCATCTTGAGGCCAAAAAGTACTAAGACGCTTTCCATAGAAAAACCTGTAAAATACAATACTCAATGCTGACCAACATACCTACACAAAAAGCAGAGGTAGATGGGTCCGGGAACACTGCAGTATGACATGTGACCACTGAGGCCACTGATTGGCTGCCACAGTCATGTGTTGTGGTTAGTAAACAGAGACAGGGTGGTTGGGGGGATTGGGCAATGAACTGGACTCTGCAATTATTGGAAACACTTCTACATTTTGGATTTTGTGCCTGTCTGGGACATGGATCCTCATGGCAGAAGGAGAATCTGTGGTGCGGACGTGACCTGGGAAGTGATCGCAATGGAGACGGGAATTTGATGGGGCCTCAGGTACTACTTCAGGTTCTCTTATACAGAAGCAGCAACATTCGCAGATTCTGTCAGTGTGGACACCAGACAGACAGAGTGGTAGGACAGTCCCATCAGGAGCGGCCGTTATTAGTCTTATCAGGAGCGGCCGTTATTATTCCTATTAGGAGCGGCCGTTATTAGTCCCATCAGGAGCGGCCGTTATTAGTCTTATCAGGAGCGTTCGTTATTAGTCTTATCAGGAGCGTCCGTTATTAGTCTTATCAGGAGCGGCCGTTATTAGTCTTATCAGGAGCGGCCATTATTAGTCCCATTAGGAGCGGCCGTTATTAGTCCCATCAGGAGCGGCCGTTATTAGTCTTATCAGGAGAGGCCGTTATTAGTCCCATCAGGAGCGGCCGTTATTAGTCCCATCAGGAGCGGCCGTTATTAGTCTTATCAGGAGCGTCCGTTATTAGTCTTATCAGGAGCGGCCATTATTAGTCCCATTAGGAGCGGCCGTTATTAGTCTTATCAGGAGCGTCCGTTATTAGTCCCATCAGGAGCGGCCGTTATTAGTCCCATCAGGAGCGGCCGTTATTAGTCTTATCAGGAGCGGCCATTATTAGCCTTATCAGGAGCGTCCGTTATTAGTCTTATCAGGAGCGGCCATTATTAGTCCCATTAGGAGCGTCCGTTATTAGTCTTATCAGGAGCGTCCGTTATTAGTCCCATCAGGAGCGGCCGTTATTAGTCCCATCAGGAGTGACCACTATTAGTCCCATCAGGAGCGGACGTTATTAGTCCCATCAGGAGCGGACGTTATTCGTCCCATCAGGAGCGGACGTTATTCGTCCCATCAGGAGCGGCCATTATTAGTCCCATCAGGAGCGGCCGTTATTAGTCCCATCAGGAGCGGCCGTTATTCGTCCCATCAGGAGCGGACGTTATTCGTCCCATCAGGAGCGGCCATTATTAGTCCCATCAGGAGCGGCCGTTATTGGCCCCATCCTCTGGACAGATTATCCTCGGCTGGTGGTTGGCCGCCCATCGGCTCATTGATAGGTCTTTTATGGGTAATGGTTTCCATTCAGCAACCTGCAGATTTCCATCAATTATCCTAATTACCGGATTTCAGAATTAATTTTGCAATCGTTAATTCTTCTGCCGTACAGAAACGTAAGACAAATTAACCTCAATATAATACATTTCATTATTTTCTTATATTAAGCATCAAAAAATCACAGCAAAAATAGTGAAAAGGCGGCAATCTCTGCTCTGCGGATTCAGGAGGGAGGGAGGGGGGGGAGGGGGGGGAGGGGGGGGAGGGGGGGAGGTCTCCACCGGTAAATGGTGAGAAATTTGGGGATTTAGGAAATGTTTTTGTGGCCGTATCGTTATCTTTCCATCTACAGCTTCAAGATCGACAACCTCTAAGAGACGTGCCGGGAGCTGCGGCCAGTTTGGTCATCATACGTCCTGGTCTGACCGATGACCCCAGCTGATGTCCATGTTCCTGCCATACGTCCTGGTCTGACCGATGACCCCAGCTGACGTCCATGTTCCTGCCATATGTCCTGGTCTGACCGATGACCCCAGCTGACGTCCATGTTCCTGCCATATGTCCTGGTCTGACCGATGACCCCAGCTGACATCCATGTTCCTGCCATACGTCCTGTTCTGACCGATGACCCGAGCTGACGTCCATGTTCCTGCCATACGTCCTGGTCTGACCGATGACCCCAGCTGACGTCCATGTTCCTGCCATATGTCCTGGTCTGACCGATGACCCCAGCTGTTGTCCATGTTCCTGCCATATGTCCTGGTCTGACCGATGACCCCAGCTGACATCCATGTTCCTGCCATACGTCCTGTTCTGACCGATGACCCCAGCTGACGTCCATGTTCCTGCCATACGTCCTGTTCTGACCGATGACCCCAGCTGACGTCCATGTTCCTGCCATACGTCCTGGTCTGACCGATGACCCCAGCTGACGTCCATGTTCCTGCCATATGTCCTGGTCTGACCGATGACCCCAGCTGACGTCCATGTTGCTGCCATACGTCCTGGTCTGACTGATGACCCCAGCTGACGTCCATGTTCCTGCCATACGTCCTGGTCTGACCAATGACCCGAGCTGACGTCCATGTTCCTGCCATACGTCCTGGTCTGACCGATGACCCCAGCTGACGTCCATGTTCCTGCCATACGTCCTGGTCTGACTGATGACCCGAGCTGACGTCCATGTTCCTGCCATACGTCCTGGTCTGACCAATCACCTGAGCTGACGTCCATGTTCCTGCCATACGTCCTGGTCTGACCGATGACCCGAGCTGACGTCCATGTTCCTGCCATACGTCCTGGTCTGACCCATGACCCGAGCTGACGTCCATGTTCCTGCCATACGTCCTGGTCTGACCAATAACCCGAGCTGACGTCCATGTTCCTGCCATACGTCCTGGTCTGACCGATCACCTGAGCTGACGTCCATGTTCCTGCTAAACGTCCTGGTCTGACCGATGACCCGAGCTGACGTCCTTGTTTCTGCCATACGTCCTGGTCTGACCCATGACCCGAGCTGACGTCCATGTTCCTGCCATACGTCCTGGTCTGACCAATAACCCGAGCTGACGTCCATGTTCCTGCCATACGTCCTGGTCTGACCAATAACCCGAGCTGACGTCCATGTTCCTGCCATACGTCCGGGTCTGACCGATCACCTGAGCTGACGTCCATGTTCCTGCTAAACGTCCTGGTCTGACCGATGACCCGAGCTGACGTCCTTGTTTCTGCCATACGTCCTGGTCTGACCCATGACCCGAGCTGACGTCCTTTTACGGATTCTCCTCATTAGATCCACAGTCAGTCCTGCTCTTGTGGCGTAAATACGGATGCAAAATGCTGCTGTATTACACCGATGAGAAACCCGTTGTACTCAGCATTACTTTAATGTGGTTGTTATATGAATCAGACATCAGCCTTGTCACACACCCTCAGAGGGTTATTGGCCTTATTGCCCTTGTCATCATGTGATCAGCATTACCAGGCTTCATCATGTGATTGGCATTACGCAATTTCATCATGTGATCGGCATTACACAACTTCATCATGTGATCAGCATGGTATTGACGATGACATGTTAAAGCCCAGTAATGCTGATCTCCTGATGGAGCCTGGTAATACTGATCACATGATGAAGCCTGGTAATACTGATCACATGATGAAGCCTGGTAATACTGATCACATGATGAAGCCCGGTAATACTGATCACATGAGGAAGCCAGGTAATGCTGATCACATGATGAAGCCCAGTAATGCTGATCACATGATGAAGCCGGGTAATGCAGATCACATGATGAAGCCGGGTAATGCAGATCACATGATGAAGTCGTGTAATGCCGATCACATGATAAAGCCCGGTAATGCTGATCACATGATGGAGCCTGGTAATACTGATCACATGATGGAGGCTGGTAATACTGATCACATGATGGAGGCTGGTAATACTGATCACATGATAAAGCCTGGTAATACTGATCACATGATGGAGGCTGGTAATACTGATCACATGATGAAGCCCGGTAATACTGATCACATGATGGAGGCTGGTAATACTGATCACATGATGAAGCCCGGTAATACTGATCACATGATGGAGGCTGGTAATACTGATCACATGATGAAGCCCGGTAATGCTGATCACATGATGAAACCTGGTAATGCTGATCACATGATGAAGCCTGGTAATACTGATCACATGATAAAAGCCTGGTTATGCTGATCACATGATAAAGCCTGGTATTGCTGATCACATGATAAAGCCTGGTATTGCTGATCACATGATAAAGCCTGGTAATACTGATCACATGATGAAGCCTGGTAATGCTGATCACATGATGAAGCCCGGTAATACTGATCACATGATGAAGCCTGGTAACACTGATCACATGATGAAGCCTGGTAATACTGATCACATGATGGAGCCCGGTAATACTGATCACATGGTGAAGCCTGGTAATACTGATCACATGATAAAGCCTGGTAATGATGGTCACATGATGAAGCCTGGTAATACTGATCACATGATGGAGCCTGGTAATATTGATCACATGATGGAGCCTGGTAATATTGATCACATGATGAGGCCCGGTAATAATGGTCACATGATGAAGCCTGGTAATAATGGTCACATGATGAAGCCAGGTAATAATGGTCACATGATGAAGCCAGGTAATGCTGATCACGTGATGAAGCCAGGTAATCCTGATCACATGATGAAGCCAGGTAATGCTGATCACATGATGAAGCCTGGTAATGCTGATCACATGATGAAGCCGGTAATGCTGATCACATGATGAAGCCTGGTAATACTGATCACATGATGGAGCCCAGTAATACTGATCACATGATGAAGCCAGGTAATACTGATCACATGATAAAGCCTGGTAATGCTGATCCCATTGTGAAGCCGGGTAATAATGGTCACATGATGAAGCCAGGTAATGCTGATCACATGATGAAGCCAGGTAATGCTGATCACATGATGAAGCCTGGTAATGCTGATCCCATTGTGAAGCCGGGTAATAATGGTCACATGATGAAGCCAGGTAATGCTGATCACATGATGAAGCCAGGTAATGCTGATCACATGATGAAGCCTGGTAATGCTGATCCCATTGTGAAGCCGGGTAATAATGGTCACATGATGAAGCCAGGTAATGCTGATCACATGATGAAGCCTGGTAATGCTGATCACATGATGAAGCCTGGTAATGCTGATCCCATTGTGAAGCAGGGTAATAATGGTCACATGATACTGATCACATGATGAAGCACAGGTAAAATGGCAATTAGGCTCTAATTATGTAAATGAATCGCAAAAGTCTGCAACTGTGTGAACACAACCTGAGACATCAGCATACCTCCTATAGAAACTAATAGGATCTATTGACTTCTAGCTATACAGCAGACAATAGCAGCAACAACAACAATCGTTTTTTCCATCACTAGAAGGGTAAATGGTTGACACTCTGTGTCCCTCTCGCCGCATGGATCTGAATGGGTCTCACACAAGTGGAAATGAGTCTTGTCCTTTACTGTATCTGCGGCTCCAGGAATAATACAAGGAAATACAGGAAGCAAATGAGAATCCCCCCTGATAGAATGGTGCGGATGAGCGAGCGCTTCACCTGCCGCCATCACCGCTGTATTCTTCTGCCCGGGCTGTGTCTCTCCTCCACACGCCGGCCGCTTCCCTCCTCTCATTACTCCTTCTCCTCTCTCACCTGTCTCTGCTATCATCCTCTTATTCCTTATTCTCCTTTGTGCCATTATATTTGCTGCTTTTATTTTCTTTCAATAAACATTATTTATCAAGGAGGGAAAAACACACAATGCGGCGGGTTACACAATGCGGGGGGGGACGACACACACACAATGCGGGGGGGGGGGGGGCATACACAATGCGGGGGGGGATACACAATGCGGGGGGCATACACAATGCGGGGGGGGATACACAATGCGGAGGGGGATACACAATGCGGAGGAGATACACAATGCGGAGGGGGGGGCACACAATGCAGAGGGAATACACAATGCGGGGGGATGCACAATGCGGAGGGGATACACAATGCGGGGGGATGCACAATGCGGAGGGGATACACAATGCGGGGGGATGCACAATGCGGAGGGGGATACACAATGCGGGGGGATGCACAATGCGGAGGGGGATACACAACAATGCGGGTGGAATACACAATGCGGAGGGGATACACAATGCGGGGGGGATACACAATGCGGGGGGGATACACAATGCGGGGGGGGATACACAACAATGCGGGTGGAATACACAATGCGGAGGGGATACACAATGCAGGGGGGGATACACAATGCGGGGGGGGATACACAATGCGGGGGGATGCACAATGCGGGGGGAATACACAACAATGCGGGTGAAATACACAATGAGGGGGGGAATACACAATGAGGGGGGGATGCACCTTTCGGGGGGGGAATACACAATGCGGGGGGGGATTCGCAATGCAGAGAGGGATACACAATGTGGAGGGGGAATACATAATGCGCAGGGATACACAATGCGGGGGGATGCACAATGCGGGGTGGGAATACACAATGCGGGGGAGGAATACACAATGCGGTGGGGGAATACATAATGCGCAGGGATACACAATGCGGGGGGATGCACAATGCGGGGTGGGAATACACAATGCGGGGTGGGAATACACAATGCGGAGGGGGAATACATAATGCGCAGGGATACACAATGCGGGGGGAATACACAATGCAGGGGGATACACCTTGCGGGGGGGGGGGGGGGGGAATACATAATGCGGGGGGATACACAATGCGGGAGGGGGAATACACAATGCAGGGGGATACACCTTGCGGGGGGGGAATACACAATGCGGGGGGATACACAATGCGGGAGGGGGAATACACAATGCAGGGGGATACACCTTGCGGGGGGGGGAATACACAATGCGGGGGGGGAATACATAATGCGGGGGGATACACAATGCGGGGGGGGAATACATAATGCGGGGGGGATACACAATGCAGAGGGGGAATACATAATGTGGGGGGATACACAATTGGGGGTAGTGGGCAGAATACACAATGGGGGGCAGAATACACAATTGGGGGTAGTGGGCAGAATACACAATGGGGGGTAGTGGGTAGAATACACAATGGGGGGGCAGAATACACAATGGGGGGGAAGAATACACAATTGGGGGTAGTGGGCAGAATACACAATGGGGGGTAGTGGGTAGAATACACAATGGGAGGTAGTGGGTAGAATACACAATGGGGGGGCAGAATACACAATGGGGGGTATTGGGTAGAATACACAATGGGAGGTAGTGGGTAGAATACACAATGGGGGGGCAGAGTACACAATGGGGGGTAGTGGGTAGAATACACAATGGGGGGTAGTGGGTAGAATACACAATGGGGGGTAGTGGGCAGAATACACAATGGGGGGTAGTGGGTAGAATACACAATGGGGGGGGTAGTGGGCAGAATACACAATGGGGGGTAGTGGGCAGAATACACAATGGGGGGGTAGTGGGCAGAATACACAATGGGGGGTAGTGGGCAGAATACACAATGGGGGGGCAGAATACACAATTGGGGGGTAGTGGGTAGAATACACAATGGGAGGTAGTGGGTAGAATACACAATGGGGGGCAGAATACACAATGGGGGGTAGTGGGTAGAATACACAATGGGGGGTAGTGGGTAGAATACGCAATGGGGGGTATTGGGTAGAATACACAATGGGAGGTAGTGGGTAGAATACACAATGGGGGGGCAGAGTACACAATGGGGGGTAGTGGGTAGAATACACAATGGGGGGTAGTGGGTAGAATACACAATGGGGGGTAGTGGGCAGAATACACAATGGGGGGTAGTGGGTAGAATACACAATGGGGGGGTAGTGGGCAGAATACACAATGGGGGGTAGTGGGCAGAATACACAATGGGGGGTAGTGGGCAGAATACACAATGGGGGGTAGTGGGCAGAATACACAATGGGGGGTAGTGGGCAGAATACACAATGGGGGGGGCAGAATACACAATTGGGGGTAGTGGGTAGAATACACAATGGGAGGTAGTGGGTAGAATACACAATGGGAGGTAGTGGGTAGAATACACAATGGGGGGTAGTGGGCAGAATACACAATGGGGGGTAGTGGGTAGAATACACAATGGGGGGGCAGAGTACACAATGGGGGGGTAGTGGGTAGAATACACAATGGGGGGTAGTGGGTAGAATACACAATGGGGGGGCAGAGTACACAATGGGGGGGTAGTGGGCAGAATACACAATGGGGGGGTAGTGGGCAGAATACACAATGGGGGGTAGTGGGTAGAATACACAATGGGGGGGCAGAGTACACAATGGGGGGGTAGTGGGCAGAATACACAATGGGGGGGGTAGTGGGCAGAATACACAATGGGGGGTAGTGGGCAGAATACACAATGGGGGGGGGGGCGCCTTTCAGGAGACTTATAATGCATGATGTTCTCCTCTGTTATCTCTGAGGGGCTGCACCATTCACATTAATGACATTGGGAATTGTTGTTTCTGGAGTTGTTGCCCTCAGGACGGGGCTTTAGACTCGGAGTCATTTGCTGGTTGCTGCTACTTTTCTATCCTCTCCCTGGTGCAGGTAGCGCACACTCCTGTCCTGTTACCCTCTTCCTGGTCCCCACCAATAGGAGGTCAGACCCGCTCCCCCCTATACACCTGAGGCAGTTCCTGGTGGGACAGTCTATTGTCTAGTTAGAGAGAGAGAGTTGCCCACTCTGTATCCACCCAGTCTATATACACCCACTCTGTATCCACCCAGTCTATATACACCCACTCTGCATCCACCCAGTCTATATACACCCACTCTGCATCCACCCAGTCTATATACACCCACTCTTTTATCCACCCAGTCTATATACACCCACTCTTTTATCCACCCAGTCTATATACACCCACTCTGTATCCACCCCAGTCTATATACATTTAGTATACATCCACCCCTGTCTATATACACCCACTTTGTATTCACCCCAGTCTTTATACACCCACTCTGTAACCACCGCAGTCTATATAAACCCAGAATATATCCTCCCCAGTCTATATCCACCCACTCTGTATCCGCCCCAGTCTATATACACCCAGGTCACAATGACAACTCAGCTGCCGAGACTCAGCGGCTCCGGGATCCCGCATGGTGCACAATGATGGCTCCACTGCCAAAGACTCCGAGGTTCCGGGATCCCACGTGGTGCACAATGATTGCTCCGCTGCCGAAGACTCTGCGGCTTTGGGATCCCGCACGGTGCACAATGATGGCTCCGCTGCCGAAGACTCCAAGACTCCAGGATCCCGCACTATGAACAATGATGGCTCTGCTGATAAAGACTCCGAGGCTCCAGGATCACGCACGGTGCACAACGATGGCTTCACTGCCAAAGACTCCGAGATTCTGGGATCCCACGTTGTGCACAATGATTGCTCCGCTGCCGAAGACTCCATGGCTACGGGATCTCGCACGCTGCACAATGATGCTCCGCTGCCGAAGACGCCGCGGCTCTAGGATCAAACACGGTGCACAATGATTGCTCCTCTGCCGAAGACTCTGCTGCTTCAGGATGCCACGCGGTGCACAATGATGGCTCCGGTGCCGAAAACTCCACGACTACGGGTTCCTCCATGGTGCACAATGATGGCTCCGCTGCCAAAGACTCCGAGGCTTCAAGATGCCACGCGGTGCACAATGAGGCTCCACTGCCGAAGACTCTGCGGCTCCAGGATCCCACACGGTGCACAATGATGGCTCTGCTGCCAAAGACTCCGAGGCTCCAAAATGCCACGTAGTGCACAATGATTGTTCCACTGCCGAAGACTCCGCGGCTCCGGGATCCCACATGGTGCAAAATGATGGCTCCGATGCCGAAGCCTCTGCGGCTCCGGAATCCCACACGGTACACAATGATGGCTCCGCTGGCGAAGACTCCAAGGCTCCGGGATCCCGCACGTTGCACAATGATTGCTCCGCTGCCAAAAACTCTGCGGCTCCGAAATCCCGCATGGTGCACAATGATGGCTCCACTGCCGAAGACTCTGCGGCTCTGGGATCCCGCACGGTGCAAAATGATTGGGTAAATGATGGGGTAAATCCAATAAGAAAAAGATCGGATAATTTGCATTTGTAAAAATAACATTAGTGAAAGTCCCAGCTGGAGCCCCTATGGGAGTGACCAGCTGGAGCCCCTATGGGAGTGACCAGCCAGAGCCCCTAACGGAGCACAATGATGGCTCCGCTGCCGAAAACTCTGCGGCTCCGGAATCCCAGACGGTGCACAATGATGGCTCCGCTGCCGAATACTCCGTGGCTCCGGGATCCCGCACGTTGCACAATGATGGCTCCTCTGCCAAAGACTCTGAGGCTCTGAGATGCCACGCGGTGCACAATGATGGCTCCACTGCCGTAGACTCTGCGGCTTCGAGATCCCGCACGGTTCAAAATGATTGGGTAAATGATGGGGTAAATCCAATAAGTAAGAAAAAGATCGGATAATTTACATTTTTAAAAATAACATTAGTGAAAGTCCCAGCCGGAGCCCCTATGGGAGTGACCAGCTGGAGCCCCTATGGGAGTGACCAGCCGGAGCCCCTGATGGAGCGACCAGCCGGAGCACCTGGCAGAGTGACCAGCAGGAGCCCCTGACGGAGTGACCAGCTGGACCCCCTGGCGAAGTGACCAGCCGGTCCCCCAGTGGGAGCAACCAACCAAAGCCCCTGGCAGAGCAACCAGCAGGAGCCCCTGTAATAATGTCCAGCCAGACCCCCTGACGGAGCGACCAGTCGGAGCCCCTGTGGGAGTGACCAGCCAGAGCCCCTGTCAGAGTGACCAGTCGGAGTCCCTGTTGTAGGGGCCAGCCAGAGCACTGGGCAGAACGGCCAGCTGGAGTCCCTGTGGGAGTACCAGACCGAGCCCCTGTGGGAGCGAGCAGCTGGAGCCCCTGGGGGAGCGAGCAGCTGGAGCCCCTGGGGGAGCGACCAGCCGAATCCCCTGGGGAGTGACCAGCTGGAGCCCCTGTCTGAGTGAGCAGCCAGAGCCCCTGTCTGAGTGGTAGGCCAGAGGCCCTGTCGCAGTGACCTGCCGGGGGCCCCTCTGCTCTGGGTTGAAGGGTACAGTGAGGAATTACAGGCAGATTCATTATTACAACCCACAAGAAATCAAGTGAAGTCATTTTGGTTTTAATGGGAACTATATGCAACTATATAGAAGTCACGCCCACGACAGATCCATAGGCGTAGCTATACCTGTAGCTATAATCATCCATAGGCACCCCATAGGTTTAGTAACCCATAGGTATATGGATCCATAGGCACCCCATAGGTATAGTAACCCATAGGTATGGGGATCCATAGGCACCCCATACATATAGAATCCCATAGCATAGGTACAGGGTCGGCGTCAGCATCCGGCATACTAGGGCAAGTTCCGGGGCCCACAGCGCCCCTAGGGGCCCAGCAGGGGCAGCACTCGTCTGCTGAGTATTATATAGAATAAATGGCGGAAGATTTTACAGGGCTGCAGGGGGCCCTTGTAGTTATCCACACTCTCCTGTGGTGACTGCAGGTGTTAATACACTCTTGCCCTGCACAGCCACAGCCTGTAAGTGATCCTGCTCACCAGCCGCAGGCTAACACAGAAGCCAGTATGGGACCGCTGCATTACAGGACCATGGGGGAGGAAGGAGCAGGTGAGCTGGATGCTTTACATCCACGGGCTGCTGCAGGTCGGTGTGTCCATGGTACCGAGGACCCCTCAACTAGGGGGAAAAACACCAGCAGTCTTTTATACACTGAAGTTTTAGCGCAATTTTATTTAAATCATGGCAAAAATGGCGCGGTTTTGCCACGATTTTAATAGAAACACAGCAAAACCACTGTCTATTTGTAGTAGATTCTGCTACATTGTACAAGGAGGGTGACTATCATGTGACTATCTCCTATCTATCTATCTCCTATCTACCTATCTATCTCTATCTGCCTGGTATATATATCTATCCTAAGATAATAAGAAGGGCAGACTGGATGGAGGGATGGAGGGGGGGGGGTTATCTGCCGAGAATCTTCCATGTTTCTATACTACCCTCTCTGGCCATCGTGACAGGTGCCCCAGCGGTACTACAACTCCCAGCCACATAACACCTGCCTCCTGGGCGACTGCAGGAAATTGGAGACAACTCTAGTAGATAAAACCCAGGCAGGTGGAGGTAACGCAGGAGGATTCCACATTCAAGGTTGTCTCCATCCAGAAGTGAGGAGGTTCGAGCACCAGTCTATCATTTTGTCTGTCATCGTCTCCATCTAGTGAGGAGGTTTCACCACCAGTCTATCATTGTGTTATTGTCTCCATCCCGTGAGGAAGTTCCACCACCAACCTATCCTTCTGTCTGTCATCGTCTCCATCCCGTGAGGAAGTTTCACCACCAGTCTATCATTCTGTCTGTCATCGTCTCCATCCTGAAGTGAGGAGGTTCCACCACCAGACTATCATTTTGTCTGTCATCGTCTCCATCTAGTGAGAAGGTTCCACCACCAGGCTATCATTCTGTCATCGTCTCCATCCAATGAGGAGGTTCCACCACCAGTCTATCATTGTGTTATTGTCTCCATCCCGTGAGGAAGTTTCACCACCAACCTATCATTCTGTCTGTCATCGTCTCCATCCTGAAGTGAGGAGGTTCCACCACCAGTCTATCATTCTGTCATCGTCTCCATCCAGTGAGGAGGTTCCACCACCAGTCTATCATTCTGTCTGTCATCGTCTCCATCCAGTGACGAGGTTCCACCACCAGACTATCATTCTATCTGTCATCGTCTCCATCCTGAAGTGAGGAGGTTCCACCACCAGTCTATCATTCTGTCATCGTCTCCATCCAGTGAGGAGGTTCCACCACCAGTCTATCATTCTGTCTATCATCGTCTCCATCCAGTGAGGAGGTTCCACCACCAGTCTATCATTGTGTTATTGTCTCCATCCCGTGAGGAAGTTCCACCACCAGTCTATCATTCTGTCTGTCATCGTCTCCATCCTGAAGTGAGGAGGTTCCACCACCAGTCTATCATTCTGTCTATCATCGTCTCCATCCAGTGAGGAGGTTCCACCACCAGTCTATCATTCTTTCATCGTCACCATCCAGTAAGAAGGTTCCACCACCAGACTATCATTTTGTCTGTCATCGTCTCCATCTAGTGAGGAGGTTCCACCACCAGTCTATCATTCTGTCATCGTCACCATCCAGTAAGAAGGTTCCACCACCAGACTATCATTTTGTCTGTCATCATCTCCATCTAGTGAGGAGGTTCGAGCACCAGTCTATCATTCTGTCATCGTCTCCATCCAGTGAGAAGGTTCCACCACCAGTCTATCATTCTGTTATTGTCTCCATCCAGTGAGGAGGTTTTACCACCAGTCTATCATTCTGTCATCGTCTCCATCCAGTGAGGAGGTTCCACCACCAGTCTATCATTGTGTTATTGTCTCCATCCCGTGAGGAAGTTTCACCACCAATCTATCATTCTATCTGTCATCGTCTCCATCCAGAAGTGAGGAGGTTCCACCACCAGTCTATCATTCTGTCATCGTCTCAATCCATTGAGGAGGTTCCACCACCAATCTATCATTCTATCTGTCATCGTCTCCATCCAGAAGTGAGGAGGTTCCACCACCAGACTATCATTCTGTCATTGTCTCCATCCAGTGAGGAGGTTCCAGCACCAGTTCTGTCTGTCATCGTCTTCTTTCTTCTCATGGTCGGATGTTCAGTCGTTTTCCACCTTTCATAATTCCATTTTATATATAGTTATTAAGGGTCTAATTGTGATTTCATAATAAAATGCAGCAAAGAGTCAGAAGAGCAGTCAGTTTGTTAGGACCCCGATAATCCCCCCGGCAGCCATGATGCAGATAGAAGATGAGAAGCGGGAAGGTAAACATAGGAGGTGAGAGGAATGAAGCTTCACAAGATCTCCGCTTCATCTATTCTTCCTGTATCACTCACTGTGACCGTCCATAAACGCCCCCATTATCACATCAATGTCTCTTCACACTAGGTGGACGTCATACAACGGTGGAACTGTCAGGAGAGTCTGTCCGTATAATCCACAGTCCTTGTGTCAGCTCTGGATCCTGCTCAGGGGTACATCGCCCATCGGGACATAGATTGATATCTGTCTTGTAGTTGATGGCTGTTCACAAAATCAAAGATCATGTAGAGAAAAAACACAATATAAGCAAACGGTATTAAGGGAAATGATGGGAAAAATAAAGCAGCCAAGAAAGAAATCTCCGAGAGGAATCATCCTGTCAGGGACCGAGCTCGTGTCCTAAAGGGCTAATTACAAGTAGACGCGAGACATCCCGAGCAAGATCAACAAATCCTGGCAGCTGCAAATTAAATACAGGTAAAGTCTACGCCATGGACGGCCTAGGGGCAAAAAACTAATCAGGGGCAGTTATTGGCCAAACAAGAAGAGACATGCATGTTCCTCAGTCTATTAGTGGTCTCTGCCGATAGCCCATTCCTCACATCTCCCTTCATCTGCCATTAGTCATGTCCACCTCACTAGAGTAAGTCAAGACTTCCATTAACTGCGATAACATTACAAATCACCGCCAAGGTGTTAGTGCAACTAAAATCACAGGCAACACTGAGATGGGGAGGAAAGAGAAGCTCTGGGAGATAATAGGACCCGGTAATTAATAACAACCAGCGGGACAAGCAAAGATTCCAGATAGTCGGTAATTGTCCGGGAAAATGCAAACACGGCCTGGGAGAGCTGGCGATCCAACAATGGGGTCTGCACAAAGGGACCTGATTCCTTCATTATTGGGGAGGTAGGTGAGGAATCTCCTGGGGATCTCTATCAAAGTCTTCTCTGACACATGGAAATTAAAAAAGGAAAAAAGTCGGGGAGATTTTTTGCTTGCGGCTGCATCAATTGTAAGCGACTAATGAAGCCGCTCTCCTGGATTTTATGCAGAACGTCAGCAGGGAAGGCGAGAGACAGGATTTGAAAGTTTATATTTTAATAATTGCGTTGGTTCATCCCTTATAACTCGCCCAATTAATCAAATACGGCGGTGACACATGGGGGCAAATTCCCTATCTCCAGAACTGCTGATTTCCTTTGATGCATCAGGGACGATTCATAAAAATGCAAATGCAAGGCTTTCTGGAATGGCGCTGTCACCTATATCGAGTCTGTTAGGTTTGAAGGGGATGAAATGTTCCTATAATCCTATTTACCGTTTAACATCCCTTTAATTAGTCGCCTCTCATTTTCTGCTGGTTGGACCATTTGCAGCTCTCAGTTATTGGGTTCACGTTTCCCATGTTACAGTGCAGCAGCCACGCTCTCCTTTCACCCGCAATGTTCCACTTTGTTATTATCTATTTTTGTGGTATTTTATCATTTATTGGTTCATTTACAATCATGTGACTCTGCTATGATGCCGCCATTATGCTATAAACCCTACCTGTCCTTTCCTGTATAGTGCTGAGCAGACAGACAAACTGTTGGGGTGCAGCAACTTTTTCCAAACCCGAACACTCGGCATTTGACTCCCGGTATCTGGAGAAGTTGGATGCAGCCCTAAAGATTCCTGGGAAAAAATGGATACAGCCATTCAGCATCTTTAGTCAAGGGGAAGGTACAGGGGAGGAGAGGGACAGAGGCATCAACAACTAACACATAATTAGGAAGGAGGATGTGGGGAGGATGACACCAAGATCGCGGCTCTCCAGACAGGACAGAGGCAACAAGGGCCAAACATGGAGGACGAAGTGCGGAGGATGGCACCAAGATCCCGGCTCTCCAGACAGGACGGAGGCAACAAGGGCCAAACATGGAGGATGAAGTGGGGAGGATGGCACCAAGATCCCGTCTCTCCAGACAGGACAGAGGCAACAAGGGCCAAACATGGAGGACGAAGTGCGGAGGATGGCACCAAGATCGCGGCTCTCCAGACAGGACAGAGGCAACAAGGGCCAAACATGAAGGACGAAGTGGGGAGGATGGCACCAAGATCGCGGCTCTCCAGACAGGACAGAGGCAACAAGGGCCAAACATGGAGGACGATATGGGGAGGATGGCACCAAGATCCCGGCTCTCCAGACAGGACGGAGGCAACAGGGGCCAAACATGGAGGACGAAGTGGGGAGGATGGCACCAAGATCCCGGCTCTCCAGACATGACAGAGGCAACAGGGGCCAAACATGGAGGACGATATGGGGAGGATGGCACCAAGATCCCGGCTCTCCAGACATGACAGAGGCAACAGGGGCCAAACATGGAGGACGAAGTGGGGAGGATGGCACCAAGATCCCGGCTCTCCAGACAGGACGGAGGCAACAAGGGCCAAACACGGATGAGGCTGTGACAAAAATTGCACCAAGATTGCCGCTCTCGCGAAAGAAAGGAGATCACAAGGGGCAAACAGCAAGGAGGTTGTGGGGAGGATGGCACAAAGCTCCCAGCTCTCCAGGCAGGATGGAGGTTGTGGGAAGCGGTCAATGAAAAAAGATTTAAAGTGATGCTCATAATGTACCCTGAACTGATCCGCCCACATTACCGTCTGGAGACCTGAAGTAAGTGTGTAGGATCACGTTACCAGTAGGGAGCAGTGACGACAGCAGAAGAATGGAGTGGATAGCAGAATATCAGTGCAAAGAATACAGACAGCTGCAAAGAGAGCCGCCATGGCCAACATCTGGACAAGATAAGTGCCAGCCAAGGTGAAGAACCCAAATGGCTTCAATTACTAATACAAGGTTTAGAGATGTCACAATGCTACGAGAATAATCGCATAGATATTAATTACTAATAAAACATACACTCAAGCAGCTGATCTATGATAGTGGAGGGCGCTTATATTATAAAGCTTCTATAAAGGTCCAGTCACACAGTTACATGTAGCCAACAGTCACATCTGGTCGACCCAAGATCACCTCTAAATTCCAGTGCAGTATGAAGGGAGTGTCCTCTGTCCTCTGTCCTCTGTCCTCTGTCCTCTGTCCTCTGTCCTCTGTCCTCAGACTAATCTACCGATATGCCTGTTTCCAGTAAATCCAATAAGTAAAAAATCCAATAAATGCAATCTGGATAGCTGATGAAGTGTTTGTGGGATTGGGGAGAGGTAAGGGCAGTGCTGCATTGAGCCCCCTTTTCTTCTCTGATAATAAAGACCCTGTTAGGGGTATTTGTGACCAAGCAGCTTGTCTTCACCGCAACCTTGGGACATCTCCCCTTTCTGTGGGTGGCGGGTCCTACTATCCGGGAGGGTCACTACACCACTCTGGTCACCTGTGATATCATCCCAAGGAACCTGGTAGCATCCCGACAGGACACCGACCACAGGGGAAAAGGGTACAACCGGCCTTACACTCAGGCGTATCCCGGCCATCCACCACAGGAGTGGTGTCACACTACAACACCTGACCGGTCGTCCCTCCGATATAACACCTGGGGGGTACACCACACCTGCCTCATCCAGGCTCTGGAGCGGCCATCTCAGTCTCCTGACCTCAGTATCATTGAGACGCTCTGGGGAGATCTCCAGGAAGAATGGGCGGCTTTACCATCTGAGAACATAAAAAAGCCTCATTCATCCACAACTACCACAAAAGACTACAAGCTGCCATTGATGTTAACGGGGACAATACACAGGATTAACAACTGGGGGATGGGAACTTCTGATCAGGGACATTTGGATGGTTTTGGTTCTAGCTATGAAGTAAGAAGAGAAAACCCAGTAGTGTGACAATAAATGGCGTCACCCGACCACTAACCATGGGGGGACCCGACCACTAACCATGAGGGGGGAAAATATTGTGTTATTATTCATATTCTCTGAAACAAGGACAAGAAATCCTGCTGGGGTATGTAAACGTTTGAGCACAACTGTAATGTGTACGTCACCAGCCAGCTCCCACCGTAACTGCCCCCTCCCCGAGAAGCTGGGGTAACCAGAAGAAGGTGCCCGTCTTCCTTAATATGAGTGACAGCTGAGGATGGAGCCTGATGTGCAGTAAAGCAGCTGTTCCCCGTCCACCTCTCGCCCCTGCGCTCGTCCAGCCAGAGGTGTGTGCGCTATAATGGTGGACGCCGCTCCCGGGAGCTTCCCACCACTAACACCAGCATGGACCCATCTGTAATTTGTTAATTTCTCTATGCATCAATTAGACGTCCAGAGATTATTTGCATGCGCTAATGGCTTCAAAATCAATTTGTGCTCATGTGGCAGCGAATTTACCGGCGCTCCAAATAATATAAGTAAAACTAAGTGAAGCTTTCAAGTGATTTTCTGTTTTGCTACATTGGTAATTACGTTACTGATATTATTATGTGTAAAAACCAAGATGAGATCTAAACCTAGTGGAAGTGTGGGGGGTGGAGAAGACTGGTGCAGCACGGAGGGGGGGTGGAGAAGACTGGTGCAGCACGGAGGGGGGGTGGAGAAGACTGGTGCAGCATGGAGGGGGGTGGAGAAGACTGGTGCAGCACGGAGGGGGGGTGGAGAAGACTGGTGCAGCACGGAGGGGGGGTGGAGAAGACTGGTGCAGCACAGAGGGGGGGTGGAGAAGACTGGTGCAGCACGGAGGGGGGGGGGTGGAGAAGACTGGTGCAGCACGGAGGGGGGGTGGAGAAGACTGGTGCAGCAGGGAGGGGGGTGGAGAAGACTGGTGCAGCACGGAGGGGGGGGTGGAGAAGACTGGTGCAGCACGGAGGGGGGGGGTGGAGAAGACTGGTGCAGCAGGGAGGGGGTGGAGAAGACTGGCGCAGCAGGGAGGGGGGGTGGAGAAGACTGGTGCAGCACGGAGGGGGGGTGGAGAAGACTGGTGCAGCACAGAGGGGGGGTGGAGAAGACTGGTGCAGCACGGAGGGGGGGTGGAGAAGACTGGTGCAGCACGGAGGGGGGGGTGGAGAAGACTGGTGCAGCACGGAGGGGGGGTGGAGAAGACTGGTGCAGCACAGAGGGGGGGGTGGAGAAGACTGGTGCAGCACGGAGGGGGGGGGTGGAGAAGACTGGTGCAGCACGGAGGGGGGGGGTGGAGAAGACTGGTGCAGCACGGAGGGGGGGGGGTGGAGAAGACTGGTGCAGCACGGAGGGGGGGTGGAGAAGACTGGTGCAGCACGGAGGGGGGGTGGAGAAGACTGGTGCAGCACGGAGGGGGGGGGTGGAGAAGACTGGTGCAGCACGGAGGGGGGGGGTGGAGAAGAATGGTGCAGCACAGAGGGGGGGGTGGAGAAGACTGGTGCAGCACGGAGGGGGGGGGTGGAGAAGACTGGTGCAGCACGGAGGGGGGGGTGGAGAAGACTGGTGCAGCAGGGAGGGGGTGGAGAAGACTGGTGCAGCACGGAGGGGGGGTGGAGAAGACTGGTGCAGCAGGGAGGGGGGTGGAGAAGACTGGTGCAGCAGGGAGGGGGGTGGAGAAGACTGGTGCAGCGGGGAGGGGGGTGGAGGAGACTGGTGCAGCGGGGAGGGGGGTGGAGGAGACTGGTGCAGCGGGGAGGGGGGGTGGAGAAGACTGGTGCAGCGGGGAGGGGGGGTGGAGAAGACTGGTGCAGCGGAGAGGGGGGTGGAGAAGACTGGTGCAGCGGGGAGGGGGGTGGAGAAGACTGGTGCAGCGGGGAGGGGGGTGGAGGAGACTGGTGCAGCGGGGAGGGGGGTGGAGGAGACTGGTGCAGCGGGGAGGGGAGGTGGAGAAGACTGGTGCAGCGGGGAGGGGGGGTGGAGAAGACTGGTGCAGCGGAGAGGGGGGTGGAGAAGACTGGTGCAGTGGGGAGGGGGTATCCTCACTGACGGGACCCGTCCTATCTGCTACACTTATATAGAGTATATGGCAGCAGCTTGTATCACCTAGTTCTGGAAAACCTTATTAAAGGCGTTTAGGAATAGGGCCGGGGCCACACTGCGTTTTTACAGTCCGTTTCTTTCACAGATACAATTGTGTGCAATTCATTTGGATTCGTGTTTCCTTTGACTTCTATTACAAAGAAAGAAACGGATGAAGGCGGATGGTTTTTTTAGCGTACACAAAAACGCGGTCGTCTACAAAAGCTTCTGTTATTATCAGTTTATTTTTTTTTTTTAAGTCAATGGAAAAGCGATCAGAATGGGTTGCCCACAATTGCATCCGTTTTTCTATCCGTTTTTTCCGACTACGCAGTGTGATCTGCGCCTAACACAATCTGGAGTCCTATAGAAACAATGGTGATACAGACAGACATGTCCGGCAGGTTATATGTATACAGCATAACCGCTATGACTAGTAATCCAAGGAGGAATAATAGTGGCTGCAGCCCCGACTAACCGCCTGCTGCCAGTCACAACTACATAGAAGAAAATAAGATGAAAAAAAGCCACAGAAATAACGGCCAATGGCGGCTATCCCTCCTCCAGCATCATTACTAATAATGGTAGACCTGGCATCATATACATGGAGAGTTATTGATCAACAACACTCACTAATAGTGCAGATACCACTTGTCAGATACATAACAGCAGAAAAACTATGGTTCCCAAAGTGGCACCCAGAGGTAAGTATGGCTAAACCCGAAGCAGGTGAGAACAAGGGCACAGTCCTCACCAGCCGATAGAAGACCTGGTCCCAGAAGCTGGATGTGTTTGTCTCTATCTCTACGTGTTTCACCCGGACTGTTGGCCAGGATCCTCAGGGGACTAAAACAACACTTAACAAATATGTTGTATTCAGGTGAAACCAATAAAGACCAATATATTTGTTGTATTCAGTAAAGACTAATAAAGACCAATAAAGACTGGATTTAGTAAACCGGATAAGAATGATACAGATAAGGTTTCACCTAAATACAACATATTTGTTAAGTGTTGTTTTAGTCCCCTGAGGATCCCGGCCAACAGTCCGGGTGAAACACGTAGAGACAGAGACAAACACATCCAGCTTCCACCGGCTGGTGAGGACTGTCTGTGCCCCTATTCTGAAACTTATTGATCACTGCCCCCATACACCTAATACTAAAGTTGGCCAAACCCATTGCTGGGAGGGTGCTGGGTGGGTGTATGGGGAGGACGGGAGAGGTTACTGTCGGACAACAGTTATGGACGTTGTATAGGTACATTAAAGCGTAACTGTCACGTTTTTGTTATTGCAGAAATCAGTAGTATAAGTGATTTTAAGAAACTCTGTAATAGGTTTTATCAGCCAAAAAAGCCTCCTTCTGTCCTCAAGAAGCAATCTCCCAGCCTCCCCCCCTGACTTCTTATCTGTGCATTATCAGGCAAACACTTCTTCATTACAGAGAAGCCAGTGAAGACGGGCTCTGCTCTCTCCATTGTAAGCCTATGGAGGGGGGAGGGGCCGAGGGAGATGAGGGAGCAGGAAGAGGTGACATGAAGGTCAGCTGTTTGTAGACTCTCTGGGGACCTAAACCGCAGGATTCTGGGGTAGGAAAGGTCAGTGCTTATCTATGAACTTACTGAGAGAAGATTGCAGGGTGTTGTGCTGTGCAGGACTGCTCCGTGCTCACTCACTCCTCACAGCCCCTCCCCTCTCCATAGCCACAGAATGGAGAGAGAAATCCTGCTTCATCTGTTGTGAGGGGGGAGGCTGGGAGATTGCTTTTTCACTACAGAAGGAAACTCTTTTAGTACATAAAACCTATTACAGAGTTTCTTAAAATCGCTTGTACTGTTGATATTTAATGTTTTCAGAAAAATGACCCTGAAATGACAGTTACGCTTTAAGTGTGCGGCTCATCCTCAGCACTGATACCACATCCCGCAAGCTGTTAGCCCCCATTACTGGTAGTGGCCATTGCTCCATTGCTGTTAGCCTCTAGAAATGAGCAAGTAGTGAAATATTCAAAATTCGATCGAATATCAAGTCCTATTGAAGTCTATGGAAGAAAAAAACGTGTTACTGGGAAACTAAAATCCGACCTCCTGGATGTCACCAAGTCCACCATGACACCTCAGGAAATGATGGCGACACCTCTGGATGCAGCAGGGACAGCAGGGGAAGCATGCCTGGGTGTATATAGGACAGCGGGGGAAGCATGCCTGGGTGTATATAGGACAGCAGGGGAAGCATGCCTGGGTGTATATAGGACAGCAAAGGAAGCATGCCTGGGTACATATAGGACAGCAGGGGAAGCATGCCTGGGTGTATATAGGACAGCAGGGGAAGCATGCCTGGGTGTATATAGGACAGCAGGGGAAGCATGCCTGGGTACATATAGGACAGCGGGGGAAGCATGCCTGGGTACATATAGGACAGCGGGGGAAGCATGCCTGGGTACATATAGGACAGCGGGGGAAGCACGCCTGGGTACATATAGGACAGCAGGGGAAGCATGCCTGGGTGTATATAGGACAGCAGGGGAAGCATGCCTGGGTACATATAGGACAGCAGGGGAAGCATGCCTGGGTACATATAGGACAGCAGGGGAAGCATGCCTGGGTACATATAGGACAGCAGGGGAAGCATGCCTGGGTACATATAGGACAGCAGGGGAAGCGTGCCTGGGTACATATAGGACAGCAGGGGAAGCATGCCTGGGTGTATATAGGACAGCAGGGGGAAGCATGCCTGGGTGTATATAGGACAGCAGGGGAAGCATGCCTGGGTACATATAGGACAGCAGGGGAAGCATGCCCGGGTGTATATAGGACAGCAGGGGAAGCATGCCTGGGTGTATATAGGACAGCAGGGGAAGCATGCCTGGGTACATATAGGACAGCAGGGGAAGCATGCCTGGGTACATATAGGACAGTAGGGGAAGCATGCCTGGGTGTATATAGGACAGCAGGGGAAGCATGCCTGGGTACATATAGGACAGCAGGGGAAGCATGCCTGGGTACATATAGGACAGCAGGGGAAGCATGCCTGGGTACATATGGGACAGCAGGGGAAGCATGCCTGGGTACATATAGGACAGCAGGGGAAGCGTGCCTGGGTACATATAGGACAGCAGGGGAAGCATGCCTGGGTACATATAGGACAGCAGGGGAAGCATGCCTGGGTACATATAGGACAGCAGGGGAAGCATGCCTGGGTACATATGGGACAGCAGGGGAAGCATGCCTGGGTACATATAGGACAGCAGGGGAAGCATGCCTGGGTACATATAGGACAGCAGGGGAAGCATGCCTGGGTGTATATAGGACAGCAGGGGAAGCATGCCTGGGTATATATAGGACAGCAGGGGAAGCATGCCTGGGTGTATATAGGACAGCAGGGGAAGCATGCCTGGGTACATATAGGACAGCAGGGGAAGCATGCCTGGGTACATATAGGACAGCAGGGGAAGCATGCCTGGGTGTATATAGGACAGCAGGGGAAGCATGCCCGGGTACATATAGGACAGCAGGGGAAGCATGCCTGGGTGTATATAGGACAGCAGGGGAAGCATGCCTGGGTGTATATAGGACAGCAGGGGAAGCATGCCTGGGTGTATATGGGACAGCAGGGGAAGCATGCCTGGGTGTATATAGGACAGCAGGGAAGCATGCCTGGGTACATATAGGACAGTAGGGGAAGTATGCCTGGGTGTATATAGGACAGCAGGGGAAGCATGCCTGGGTACATATAGGACAGCAGGGGAAGCATGCCTGGGTACATATAGGACAGCAGGGGAAGCATGCCTGGGTACATATAGGACAGCAGGGGAAGCATGCCTGGGTGTATATAGGACAGCAGGGGAAGCATGCCTGGGTGTATATAGGACAGCAGGGGAAGCATGCCTGGGTGTATATAGGACAGCAGGGGAAGCATACCTGGGTACATATAGGACAGCAGGGGAGGCATGCCTGGGTACATATAGGACAGCAGGGGAAGCATGCCTGGGTGTATATAGGACAGCAGGGGAAGCATGCCTGGGTACATATAGGACAGCAGGGGAAGCATGCCTGGGTGTATATAGGACAGCAGGGGAGGCATGCCTGGGTACATATAGGACAGCAGGGGAAGCATGCCTGGGTGTATATAGGACAGCAGGGGAAGCATGCCTGGGTACATATAGGACAGCAGGGGAAGCATGCCTGGGTGTATATAGGACAGCAGGGGAAGCATGCCTGGGTACATATAGGACAGCAGGGGAAGCATGCCTGGGTGTATATAGGACAGCAGGGGAAGCATGGCTGGGTGTATATAGGACAGCAGGGGAAGCATGCCTGGGTGTATATAGGACAGCAGGGGAAGCATGCCTGGGTGTATATAGGACAGCAGGGGAAGCATGCCTGGGTACATATAGGACAGCAGGGGAAGCATGCCTGGGTGTATATAGGACAGCGGGGGAAGCATGCCTGGGTACATATAGGACAGCAGGGGAAGCATGCCTGGGTACATATAGGACAGCAGGGGAAGCATGCCTGGGTGTATATAGGACAGCAGGGGAAGCATGGCTGGGTGTATATAGGACAGCAGGGGAAGCATGCCTGGGTACATATAGGACAGCAGGGGAAGCGTGCCTGGGTACATATAGGACAGCAGGGGAAGCATGCCTGGGTACATATAGGACAGCAGGGGAAGCATGCCTGGGTACATATAGGACAGCAGGGGAAGCATGCCTGGGTGTATATAGGACAGCAGGGGAAGCATGCCTGGGTACATATAGGACAGCAGGGGAAGCATGCCTGGGTACATATAGGACAGCAGGGGAAGCATGCCTGGGTACATATAGGACAGCAGGGGAAGCGTGCCTGGGTACATATAGGACAGCAGGGGAAGCATGCCTGGGTACATATAGGACAGCAGGGGGAAGCATGCCTGGGTGTATATAGGACAGCAGGGGAAGCATGCCTGGGTGTATATAGGACAGCAGGGGGAAGCATGCCTGGGTGTATATAGGACAGCAGGAGAAGCATGCCTGGGTACATAGGGTACACAGCATAGGTAGATATGTACATAGGGTACACAGCAGCTCTGTCCCTTATCTCTTCCAGCATACATGTGAGCTGAGCACTGCCCCGCCCAGTTTTATATGGCAGGGTCATCTGATCTGGCCAACCAATTGCTGCTATCGACGTGTATGGGTCCCACGTCATCGCAGGATGTACCAAAGAGTCTCCTGCATGTTTATTGGCTGAGAAATAGCGCCCAAACTTACAGGAAACGGATGATGAGATTTCCTCGAGTATCGCAAGATGCTCGTCCGAGTAACGAGAACCATCGAGTACCCTAATACTCCATCCAGTACCAAGCTTGGACCAGCATGCTCACTTGTCACTAGATATTATTTATCAGACTGGAATGAGATATTATAGATATTATATATTGGACTGGAATGAGGTATATTATCTATATCATAAAAAGGAATTTCCATCCGTCCGTCCTCTATAGACTTCCAAACGCCTGAACCGTTTGACCCCAAATTTGGCCCACAGATACATTGGGTGTCCGGGAAGGTTTTAGCGAAGGTCCCGTCCCCGCCAGATGTACAGGAGGGGAGGGGGAGGGGAAAGAGAGGCGCCCCATAGAGATGAATGGGAAATCTCACTGCACACAGGTGATATAATTAGCTGCAGCAGACACGTCAGTTGGAGCCTTAGCAACCAATAGGATTACTGCTTTCATTTTCACAGGGAGCAATGGTTGCTAGGAAAGCTGCCTCACAACATCCACAGTAATAACTGGTAGACCCCCTACTCCATCCATACAGTACAGGTATACAGGACCCCCTACTCCATTTATACAGTACATGTATATACAGGACCCCCTACTCCATCTATACAGTACATGTATACAGGATCCCCCTACTCCATCTATACAGTACATGTATACAGGACCCCCTACTCCATCTATACAGTATATGTATATACAGGATCCCCTACTCCATCTATACAGTACATGTATATACAGGACCCCCTACTCCATCTATACAGTACATGTATACAGGACCCCCTACTCCATCTATACAGTACATGTATACAGGGCCCCCTACTCCATCTATACAGTACATGTATATACAGGGCCCCCTACTCCATCTATACAGTACATGTATACAGGACCCCCTACTCCATCTATACAGTATATGTATATACAGGGCCCCCTACTCCATCTATACAGTACATGTATACAAGACCCCCCTACTCCATCTATACAGTACATGTATATACAGGACCCCCTACTCCATCTATACAGTACATGTATACAGGACCCCCTACTCCATCTATACAGTACAGGTATACAGGACCCCCTACTCCATCCATACAGTACATGTATATACAGGACCCCCTACTCCATCTATACAGTACATGTATACATGACCCCTACTCCATCTATACAGTACATGTATACAGGGCCCCCTACTCCATCTATACAGTACATGTATACAGGGCCCCCTACTCCATCTATACAGTACATGTATACAGGGCCCCCTACTCCATCTATACAGTACATGTATACAGGGCCCCCTACTCCATCTATACAGTAGATGTATACAGGGCCCCCTACTCCATCTATACAGTACATGTATATACAGGACCCCCTACTCCATCTATACAGTATATGTATATACAGGGCCCCCTACTCCATCTATACAGTACAGGTATACAGGGCCCTCTACCCCATCTATACAGTACATGTATACAAATACAGGGCCCCCTACTCCATCTATACAGTACATGTATACAGGACCCCCTACTCCATCTATACAGTACATGTATATACAGGGCACTACAGGTATACCATACTGTGACTGGATAACACTGCCATACCACACCTGATCAATACCGCCATACTGTGACTGGATAACACTGCCATACCAGACCTGACCAATACTGCCATACTATGACTGGAGAACACTGCCACACCAGACCTGACCAATACTGCCACACTGTGACTAGATAACACCGCCATACCAGACATGACCAATACCGACACACGGTGACTGGATAACACTGCCATACCAGACCTGACCAATACCGCCACAACCCCCTTGAAAAGACACCAGATTTTCTGGCAAGTCTGAACGGGAGGGTACTGCCCCTCTGCAAGGTGCTACCCTACGCACCAGACCATGGGTGCCTAATGGTAAATACAACCCTGCAGGTATAAAGGACACTACAGGTATACAGGACCCCAAAACTATACACTACAGGTGCACGGGAACTCCACCAACTATATACTACAGGTAAACAGGACCCCAAACTATTCACTACAGGTATACAGGACCCAAAACTATACACTACAGGTATACAGGAACTTCACCAACTATATACTACAGGTATATAGGACCCCAAACTATACACTGCAGGCATACAGGACCTCAAAACTATACACTACAGGTATACAGGACCTACACCAACTCTATACTACAAATATACACCACCTTCACCAACTCTATACTTCAGGTATACAGGACCCCAAAGCTATATACTACAGGTATAAAGGAACTCTACCAACTATATACTACAGGTATATATATGACCCCAAACTATACACTACAGGTATACAGGACCTCCACAAACTCTATACTACAGTTATATAGGACCCTCAAACTATGCACTACAGGTATACAGGACCCCTGAACTATATACTACAGGTATACAAGACATCCACCAATTATACACTACAGGTATGCAGGACCCTCAAACTATAAACTACAGATATACAAGACCTCCACCAACTATACATTACAGGTATACAGCACCAACTATATACTACAGGTATACAGGACCCCCGAACTATACAGTACAGGTATACAGGACCTTCACCAACTACATTGCAGGTATACAGGACCTCCCTCAACTATACACTACAGGTATACAGCCCCCCCCAACTACACACTACAGGTATACAGGACCCCGCAACTATACACTATAGGTATACAGCCCCCCCAACTATGCACTACAGATATGCAAGATCCCTAAAAACTATACATTGTGGGTATACAGAAGCCCTCCAACTATGCACTACAGGTATACACTAATTCCACTGATGAAACAATACATTTAGCTTGGCCTCCTGGGCACCTTAGAACAAATCTAATTAACTCACTGACACTTTATACCCGGGCAGCGCCGGGTACATTTTCTAGTATATTATATATCAGACTGGAATGAGGTATATTATATATTATATATCAGACTGGAATGAGGTATATTATATATCAGACTGGAATGAGGTATATTATATATTATAGATCAGACTGGAATGAGGTATATTATATATTATAGATCAGATTGGAATGAGGTATTATATATTATAGATCAGACTGGAATGAGGTATATTATATATTATATATCAGACTGGAATGAGGTATATTATATATCAGACTGGAATGAGGTATATTATATATCAGACTGGAATGAGGTATTATATATTATATATCAGACTGGAATGAGGTATTATATATTATATATCAGACTGGAATGAGGTATTATATATTATAGATCAGACTGGAATGAGGTATATTATATATTATATATCAGACTGGAATGAGGTATATTATATATCAGACTGGAATGAGGTATTATATATTATAGATCAGACTGGAATGAGGTATTATATATTATATATCAGACTGGAATGAGGTATTATATATTATAGATCAGACTGGAATGAGGTATATTATATATTATATATCAGACTGGAATGAGGTATATTATATATTATAGATCAGACTGGAATGAGGTATATTATATATTATATATCAGACTGGAATGAGGTATATTATATATTTTAGATCAGACTGGAATGAGATATATTATATATTATAGATCAGACTGGAATGAGGTATATTATATATTATAGATCAGACTGGAATGAGGTATATTATATATTATATATCGTACTGGAATGAGGTGTATTATATATTTTAGATCAGACTGGAATGAGATATATTATATATTATAGATCAGACTGGAATGAGGTATATTATATATTATATATCAGACTGGAATGAGGTATATTATATATTTTAGATCAGACTGGAATGAGATATATTATATATTATAGATCAGACTGGAATGAGGTATATTATATATTATAGATCAGACTGGAATGAGGTATTATATATTATATATCAGACTGGAATGAGGTATTATATATTATATATCAGACTGGAATGAGGTATATTATATTATATATTATAGATCAGACTGGAATGAGGTGTATTGTATATTATATATCAGACTGGAATGAGGTATATTATATATTATAGATCAGACTGGAATGAGGTATTATATATTATAGATCAGACTGGAATGAGGTATATTATATATTATATATCAGACTGGAATGAGGTATTATATATTATATATCAGACTGGAATGAGGTATTATATATTATATATCAGACTGGAATGAGGTATATTATATATTATATATCAGACTGGAATGAGGTATATTATATATTATAGATCAGACTGGAATGAGGTATATTATATATCAGACTGGAATGAGGTATATTATATATCAGACTGGAATGAGGTATATTATATATTATAGATCAGACTGGAATGAGGTATATTATATATTATATATCAGACTGGAATGAGGTATATTATATATTATATATCAGACTGGAATGAGGTGTATTATATATTATATATCAGACTGGAATGAGGTATATTATATATTATATATCAGACTGGAATGAGGTATATTATATATTATAGATCAGACTGGAATGAGGTATTATATATTATATATCAGACTGGAATGAGGTATATTATATATTATAGATCAGACTGGAATGAGGTATTATATATTATATATCAGACTGGAATGAGGTATATTATATATTATAGATCAGACTGGAATGAGGTATATTATAGATATTATATATCAGACTGGAATGAGGTATTATATATTATATATCAGACTGGAATGAGGTCTATTGTATATTATAGATCAGACTGGAATGAGGTATATTATATATTATATATCAGACTGGAATGAGGTATATTATATATTATATATCAGACTGGAATGAGGTATATTATATATTATAGATCAGACTGGAATGAGGTATATTATAGATATTATAATAAAGTGCATTTTCAGCAATATCACCTACTTGATGAGTTTGGCCACAATCCATTGTCTTCCATGCGATGTGGACGTTTTTGCTCAGGTAGGTGGAGAGGTTAATGGCCGTTCTCCTCTTTGGCTTCTTCTTCTTTCAGGGCTATAAAGAAGCACTTTGCGGCTGAGCGTTTTACAATGAGCGTTCTCTGTCCGTCTCCATATGAATGGTAATGCGTCTGACATCAGCGCTATTGTTGCAGATGTTGCTTAAAGTTTAGTTTTGACAACTCTGGCGGCCGTCACTGTTGCCGAGCAATGTGGGGTGTAAATAACCCCTTCACTACCGGAGCCCCCCCCCCCCCCCCCCCCCCTCTGTTACCCGCCGCTTCCCGGGAATTCGTTACATTTTAGGCTATGTTCACACATTGTATGAGACCGGCTGTTCCGTGACCCCGGCCGGGTCACGGAACGGCCGGTCTCTGGCCGGATCATCTTGGGTGATCTTTCCGGCCGCAGAGCTCTGATGCGCCGCATAGGATCCCGGCCAGAGCGTATACGATGTGTGTACGCTCCGGCCGGGATCCTATTACAAATAAGGCTCTGATACACATGTGTATTATTTGTAATAAGATCCCAGGTGGAGCGTACACACATCCTATACGCTCCGGTCGCAGCCACGGACGCAGAAAGCCCTGTCAGTTCACACAGTGAAGCGAGCAGCTCCGGCTCTTGCTTCACTGTGGGCTATGGGAAGCTCTGATGCGTGCGCGCGCTGATGCACCCGCATCAGAGCTTTGCGGCCGAGATGATACGGCCAGAGACCGGCCGTTCTGTGACCCGCCCCGGGTCATGGAACGGCCGGTCTCATACCAAGTGTGCACATAGCCTTATAATTGTTCTGTCAATCATCGCTGGCTGCACAAACAAACCAGATAACATAATAGTCTAATAAAGCCGACACAAGGGATAAAAAGGGATAGTTAGTGATGTCCATGCAGCCCTTGTTGTATATATATAGTTAGTGATGTCTGTGCAGCCCTTGCTGTGTGTGTGTATATATATATATATATATATATATATATATATATATAGTTAAGTGTGTCAAGTGTGTATATATAGTTAGTGATGTCTGTGCAGCCCTTGCTGTATATATTTTGTTAGTGATGTCCGTGCAGCTCTTGCTGTGTATATATATATATATTATATATAGTTTGTGATGTCTGCGCAGCCCTTGCTGTATATATAGTGTGATGTCCGTGCAGCCCTTGCTGTGTGTATCTAGTTAGTGATGTCTGTGCAGCCCTAGCTGTATATATGTATATCGTGAATCACAGCACCGCAGTCTGTGATTGGCTGAGCAGTCACGGAAGAGACGGGGCCAGAAGTGTCAGCGATGAGTGTGGGACAGGCAATCTGTGCAGGACACCAGGCAGGATAGGTAAGTACAGCCACGTGTGGCCAGCGGACAATGATTTTCTGTCAGGTTTAAACAGCGACAATTATCGGTATCATCGCAATCATAATCGTCCTGATTCAGCAGATAATCCCCCGTGTAATAGGACATACCGTTAGTATCCATGACTACCGCGCAGTAGCGAAATTTGGTGGGGGCAAGGGGGCGGTCACCCCCGGGCCCACTCAGACAGGGGCCCAATGAGGTCTCAGACAGTTCTTGCTGTCTGCAAAAGCTATTGCTTTTGCAGACAGCATTAACACGTCAGTAGTGGCCGGGGCCTCCGAGCAGTGTCGGACTGGGCCATGGGAGGAGCGGTGATCCTCCGGTGGGCCCCTCCCCCACTCCCGATGACCGACCAGCAGCTGCTGGATCCCTGGCTCCAGCCCCCAACTCGTCCCAGCAAACTGGTCGGAACTGTATGTGCTCGCACTCCTAATGAGCGCATACAGTTCCGACGGGGCCAGGATGTGATTGACACAGCATCAGGAGCCATTGGCTCCTGGCTGTGTCAATCATTCTTGTGGCCGGAGGCAGAGTTATGCCTCCAGCCACAAGAGGCTGCGCTCCACATCGGCGCATGCCCCCCCCCCCGCACTGCCGCGCCCACCCCCTCCTTTATGTCTCTCTTGCGACCGCAAGCACGGCCTTGCTTGCGGCCGCAAGAGGCAATCTTGCCCCCGTCTGATGCGTCGCTCGCTGGGGGACACCCAGGGAGCGCACGGATCAGGAACCTCAGTGCGCGTTGCTGGGACTTCCTGTACCGGAAGTCCCGGCCCGGGCGCACACTCGGCTTCCGGATGTGTGCGCTGCCCGGGAATCCCCCAGGGAGCGACGCATCAGCCAGGGGCAGAAGAGAGGACAGCAGTGACGGGGGAGCGCTTGTTAGGTGAGTTGTGTGTTTGTTTTTTTTAATCTGCTATACAGGGGGCAAACTATAAGGAGGGGGGGTACAGGGGGAGCCATCTATAAGGGGAGAATACAGGTGGAGCCATCTATAAGGGGAGAATACAGGTGGAGCCATCTATAAGGGGAGAATACAGGTGGAGCCATCTATAAGGGGGGAATACAGGGGGGAGCCATCTATAAGGGGGGAATACAGGGGGGAGCCATCTATAAGGGGGGAATACAGGGGGGAGCCATCTATAAGGGGGGAATACAGGGGGAGCCATCTATAAGGGGGGAATACAAAGGGGGGGGGGGAGCCACTATAAGGAGGATAATACACAAAGACCCATCTATAAGGGGGATAATACACAGAGGAGCAATCTATAAGGGGGATAATACACAGAGGGGCCATCTATAAGGGGGATAATACACAGAGGAGCCATCTATAAGGGGGATAATACACAGAGGAGCCATCTATAAGGAGGATAATACACAGAGGAGCCATCTATAAGGGGGATAATACACAGAGGAGCCATCTATAAGGGGGATAATACACAGAGGAGCCATGTATAAGGATAATACACAGAGGAGCCATCTATAAGGATAATACACAGAGGAGCCATCTATAAGGATAATACACAGAGGAGCCATCTATAAGGAGGATAATACACAGAGGAGCCATCTATAAGGATAATACACAGAGGAGCCATCTATAAGGAGGATAATACACAGAGGAGCCATCTATAAGGATAATACACAGAGGAGCCATCTATAAGGGGGATAATACACAGAGGAGCCATCTATAAGGGGGATAATACACAGAGGAGCCATCTATAAGGGGGATAATACACAGAGGAGCCATCTATAAGGATAATACACAGAGGAGCCATCTATAAGGAGGATAATACACAGAGGAGCCATCTATAAGGGGGATAATACACAGAGGAGCCATCTATAAGGGGGATAATACACAGAGGAGCCATCTATAAGGGGGATAATACACAGAGGAGCCATCTATAAGGATAATACACAGAGGAGCCATCTATAAGGGGGATAATACACAGAGGAGCCATCTATAAGGATAATACACAGAGGAGCCATCTATAAGGGGGATAATACACAGAGGAGCCATCTATAAGGGGGATAATACACAGAGGAGCCATCTATAAGGAGGATAATACACAGAGGAGCCATCTATAAGGAGGATAATACACAGAGGAGCCATCTATAAGGATAATACACAGAGGAGCCATCTATAAGGATAATACACAGAGGAGCCATCTATAAGGGGGATAATACACAGAGGAGCCATCTATAAGGGGGATAATACACAGAGGAGCCATCTATAAGGATAATACACAGAGGAGCCATCTATAAGGGGGATAATACACAGAGGAGCCATCTATAAGGATAATACACAGAGGGGCCATCTATAAGGATAATACACAGAGGAGCAATCTATAAGGGGGATAATACACAGAGGAGCCATCTATAAGGATAATACACAGAGGAGCCATCTATAAGGATAATACACAGAGGAGCCATCTATAAGGATAATACACAGAGGAGCCATCTATAAGGATAATACACAGAGGAGCCATCTAAAAGGGGGATAATACACAGAGGGGGCATCTATAAGGAGGATAATACACAGAGGAGCCATCTATAAGGGGGATAATACACAGAGGAGCCATCTATAAGGATAATACACAGAGGAGCCATCTATAAGGAGGATAATACACAGAGGAGCCATCTATAAGGGGGATAATACACAGAGGAGCCATCTATAAGGGAGATAATACACAGAGGAGCCATCTATAAGGAGGATAATACACAGAGGAGCCATCTATAAGGGGGATAATACACAGAGGAGCCATCTATAAGGGGGATAATACACAGAGGAGCCATCTATAAGGATAATACACAGAGGAGCCATCTATAAGGATAATACACAGAGGAGCCATCTATAAGGATAATACACAGAGGAGCCATCTATAAGGGGGATAATACACAGAGGGGGCATCTATAAGGAGGATAATACACAGAGGGGGCATCTATAAGGAGGATAATACACAGAGGAGCCATCTATAAGGGGGATAATACACAGAGGAGCCATCTATAAGGAGGGATAATACACAGAGGAGCCATCTATAAGGATAATACACAGAGGAGCCATCTATAAGGGGGATAATACACAGAGGAGCCATCTATAAGGGGGATAATACACAGAGGAGCCATCTATAAGGGGGATAATACAGAGGAGCCATCTATAAGGATAATACACAGAGGAGCCATCTCTAAGGGGGATAATACACAGAGGAGCCATCTATAAAGATAATACACAGAGGAGCCATCTATAAGGATAATACACAGAGGAGCCATCTATAAGGAGGATAATACACAGAGGAGCCATCTATAAGGATAATACACAGAGGAGCCATCTATAAGGGGGATAATACACAGAGGAGCCATCTATAAGGGGGATAATACACAGAGGAGCCATCTATAAGGATAATACACAGAGGAGCCATCTATAAGGGGGATAATACACAGAGGAGCCATCTATAAGGATAATACACAGAGGAGCCATCTATAAGGGGGATAATACACAGAGGAGCCATCTATAAGGAGGATAATACACAGAGGAGCCATCTATAAGGGGGATAATACACAGAGGAGCGATCTATAAGGAGGATAATACACAGAGGAGCCATCTATAAGGGGGATAATACACAGAGGAGCCATCTATAAGGATAATACACAGAGGAGCCATCTATAAGGAGGATAATACACAGAGGAGCCATCTATAAGGAGGATAATACACAGAGGAGCCATCTATAAGGGGGATAATACACAGAGGAGCCATCTATAAGGATAATACACAGAGGAGCCATCTATAAGGAGGATAATACACAGAGGAGCCATCTATAAGGGGGATAATACACAGAGGAGCCATCTATAAGGAGGATAATACACAGAGGAGCCATCTATAAGGATAATACACAGAGGAGCCATCTATAAGGAAAATAAACAGAGGAGCCATCTATAAGGGGGATAATACACAGAGGAGCCATCTATAAGGGGGATAATACACAGAGGAGCCATCTATAAGGATAATACACAGAGGAGCCATCTATAAGGATAATACACAGAGGAGCCATCTATAAGGGGGATAATACACAGAGGAGCCATCTATAAGGATAATACACAGAGGAGCCATCTATAAGGGGGATAATACACAGAGGAGCCATCTATAAGGGGGATAATACACAGAGGAGCGATCTATAAGGATAATACACAGAGGAGCCATCTATAAGGGGGATAATACACAGAGGAGCGATCTATAAGGATAATACACAGAGGAGCCATCTATACGGGGGATAATACACAGAGGAGCCATCTATAAGGATAATACACAGAGGAGCCATCTATAAGGATAATACACAGAGGAGCCATCTATAAGGATAATACACAGAGGAGCCATCTATAAGGATAATACACAGAGGAGCCATCTATAAGGATAATACACAGAGGAGCCATCTATAAGGATAATACACAGAGGAGCCATCTATAAGGATAATACACAGAGGAGCCATCTATAAGGATAATACACAGAGGAGCCATCTATAAGGGGGATAATACACAGAGGAGCAATCTATAAGGATAATACACAGAGGAGCCATCTATAAGGAGGATAATACACAGAGGAGCCATCTATAAGGGGGATAATACACAGAGGAGCCATCTATAAGGGGGATAATACACAGAGGAGCCATCTATAAGGGGGATAATACACAGAGGAGCCATCTATAAGGGGGATAATACACAGAGGAGCAATCTATAAGGATAATACACAGAGGAGCCATCTATAAGGGGGATAATACACAGAGGAGCCATCTATAAGGATAATACACAGAGGAGCCATCTATAAGGGGGATAATACACAGAGGAGCCATCTATAAGGATAATACACAGAGGAGCCATCTATAAGGATAATACACAGAGGAGCCATCTATAAGGAGGATAATACACAGAGGAGCCATCTATAAGGATAATACACAGAGGAGCCATCTATAAGGATAATACACAGAGGAGCCATCTATAAGGATAATACACAGAGGAGCCATCTATAAGGATAATACACAGAGGAGCCATCTATAAGGGGGATAATACACAGAGGGGCCATCTATAAGGAGGATAATACACAGAGGAGCCATCTATAAGGGGGATAATACACAGAGGAGCCATCTATAAGGGGGATAATACACAGAGGAGCCATCTATAAGGATAATACACAGAGGAGCCATCTATAAGGATAATACACAGAGGAGCCATCTATAAGGGGGATAATACACAGAGGAGCCATCTATAAGGGGGATAATACACAGAGGAGCCATCTATAAGAATAATACACAGAGGAGCCATCTATAAGGATAATACACAGAGGAGCCATCTATAAGGATAATACACAGAGGAGCCATCTATAAGGAGGATAATACACAGAGGAGCCATCTATAAGGATAATACACAGAGGAGCCATCTATAAGGAGGATAATACACAGAGGAGCCATCTATAAGGATAATACACAGAGGAGCCATCTATAAGGGGGATAATACACAGAGGAGCCATCTATAAGGGGGATAATACACAGAGGAGCCATCTATAAGGATAATACACAGAGGAGCCATCTATAAGGAGGATAATACACAGAGGAGCCATCTATAAGGGGGATAATACACAGAGGAGCCATCTATAAGGGGGATAATACACAGAGGAGCCATCTATAAGGGGGATAATATACAGAGGAGCCATCTATAAGGAGGATAATACACAGAGGAGCCATCTATAAGGATAATACACAGAGGAGCCATCTATAAGGATAATACACAGAGGAGCCATCTATAAGGGGGATAATACACAGAGGAGCCATCTATAAGGGGGATAATACACAGAAGAGCCATCTATAAGGAGGATAATACACAGAGGAGCCATCTATAAGGGGGATAATACACAGAGGAGCGATCTATAAGGGGGATAATACACAGAGGAGCCATCTATAAGGATAATACACAGAGGAGCCATCTATAAGGATAATACACAGAGGAGCCATCTATAAGGATAATACACAGAGGAGCCATCTATAAGGAGGATAATACACAGAGGAGCCATCTATAAGGGGGATAATACACAGAGGAGCCATCTATAAGGAGGATAATACACAGAGGAGCCATCTATAAGGAGGATAATACACAGAGGAGCCATCTATAAGGAGGATAATACACAGAGGAGCCATCTATAAGGAGGATAATACACAGAGGAGCCATCTATAAGGAGGATAATACACAGAGGAGCCATCTATAAGGATAATACACAGAGGAGCCATCTATAAGGGGGATAATACACAGAGGAGCCATCTATAAGGAGGATAATACACAGAGGAGCCATCTATAAGGGGGATAATACACAGAGGAGCCATCTATAAGGGGGATAATACACAGAGGAGCCATCTATAAGGATAATACACAGAGGAGCCATCCATAAGGGGGATAATACACAGATGAGCCATCTATAAGGATAATACACAGAGGAGCCATCTATAAGGATAATACACAGAGGAGCCATCTATAAGGATAATACACAGAGGAGCCATCTATAAGGATAATACACAGAGGAGCCATCTATAAGGAGGATAATACACAGAGGAGCCATCTATAAGGGGGATAATACACAGAGGAGCCATCTATAAGGAGGATAATACACAGAGGAGCCATCTATAAGGGGGATAATACACAGAGGAGCCATCTATAAGGGGGATAATACACAGAGAAACCATCTATAAGGGGGATAATACACAGAGGAGCCATCTATAAGGATAATACACAGAGGAGCCATCTATAAGGGGGATAATACACAGAGGAGCCATCTATAAGGGGGATAATACACAGAGGAGCCATCTATAAGGATAATACACAGAGGAGCCATCTATAAGGATAATACACAGAGGAGCCATCTATAAGGATAATACACAGAGGAGCCATCTATAAGGATAATACACAGAGGAGCCATCTATAAGGGGGATAATACACAGAGGAGCCATCTATAAGGGGGATAATACACAGAGGAGCCATCTATAAGGATAATACACAGAGGAGCCATCTATAAGGAGGATAATACACAGAGGAGCCATCTATAAGGATAATACACAGAGGAGCCATCTATAAGGATAATACACAGAGGAGCCATCTATAAGGATAATACACAGAGGAGCCATCTATAAGGAGGATAATACACAGAGGAGCCATCTATAAGGAGGATAATACACAGAGGAGCCATCTATAAGGAGGATAATACACAGAGGAGCCATCTATAAGGAGGATAATACACAGAGGAGCCATCTATAAGGATAATACACAGAGGAGCCATCTATAAGGGGGATAATACACAGAGGAGCCATCTATAAGGGGGATAATACACAGAGGAGCCATCTATAAGGGGGATAATACACAGAGGAGCCATCTATAAGGGGGATAATACACAGAGGAGCCATCTATAAGGGGGATAATACACAGAGGAGCCATCTATAAGGGGGATAATACACAGAGGAGCCATCTATAAGGAGGATAATACACAGAGGAGCCATCTATAAGGGGGATAATACACAGAGGAGCCATCTATAAGGGGGATAATACACAGAGGAGCCATCTATAAGGAGGATACACAGAGGAGCCATCTATAAGGATAATACACAGAGGAGCCATCTATAAGGGGGATAATACACAGAGGAGCCATCTATAAGGATAATACACAGAGGAGCCATCTATATGGGGGATAATACACAGAGGAGCCATCTATAAGGATAATACACAGAGGAGCCATCTATAAGGGGGATAATACACAGAGGAGCCATCTATAAGGAGGATAATACACAGAGGAGCCATCTATAAGGGGGATAATACACAGAGGAGCCATCTATAAGGAGGATAATACACAGAGGAGCCATCTATAAGGGGGATAATACACAGAGGAGCCATCTATAAGGGGGATAATACACAGAGGAGCCATCTATAAGGATAATACACAGAGGAGCCATCTATAAGGATAATACACAGAGGGGCCATCTATAAGGATAATACACAGAGGAGCCATCTATAAGGAGGATAATACACAGAGGAGCCATCTATAAGGGGGATAATACACAGAGGAGCCATCTATAAGGGGGATAATACACAGAGGAGCCATCTATAAGGGGGATAATACACAGAGGAGCCATCTATAAGGATAATACACAGAGGAGCCATCTATAAGGGGGATAATACACAGAGGAGCCATCTATAAGGATAATACACAGAGGAGCCATCTATAAGGATAATACACAGAGGAGCCATCTATAAGGATAATACACAGAGGAGCCATCTATAAGGATAATACACAGAGGAGCCATCTATAAGGGGGATAATACACAGAGGAGCCATCTATAAGGGGGATAATACACAGAGGAGCCATCTATAAGGGGGATAATACACAGAGGAGCCATCTATAAGGGGGATTATACACAGAGGAGCCATCTATAAGGGGTATTATACACAGAGGAGCCATCTATAAGGATAATACACAGAGGAGCCATCTATAAGGGGGATAATACACAGAGGATCCATCTATAAGGATGATAATACACAGAGGAGCCATCTATAAGGAGGATAATACACAGAGGAGCCATCTATAAGGAGGATAATACACAGAGGAGCCATCTATAAGGGGGATAATACACAGAGGAGCCATCTATAAGGAGGATAATACACAGAGGAGCCATCTATAAGGGGGATAATACACAGAGGAGCCATCTATAAGGATAATACACAGAGGAGCCATCTATAAGGATAATACACAGAGGAGCCATCTATAAGGATAATACACAGAGGAGCCATCTATAAGGAGGATAATACACAGAGGAGCCATCTATAAGGAGGATAATACACAGAGGAGCCATCTATAAGGATAATACACAGAGGAGCCATCTATAAGGGGGATAATACACAGAGGAGCCATCTATAAGGAGGATAATACACAGAGGAGCCATCTATAAGGAGGATAATACACAGAGGAGCCATCTATAAGGATAATACACAGAGGAGCCATCTATAAGGAGGATAATACACAGAGGAGCCATCTATAAGGGGGATAATACACAGAGGAGCCATCTATAAGGGGGATAATACACAGAGGAGCCATCTATAAGGGGGATAATACACAGAGGAGCCATCTATAAGGATAAGTCTATAAGGAGAGTCTGTGCGGGTGGAGAGTCTGTGCGGGTGGAGAGTCTGTGCGGGTGGAGAATGTGTGCGGGTGGAGAATGTGTGCGGGGGGAGAATGTGTGCGGGGGGAGAGTCTGTGCGGGGGGAGAGTCTGTGCGGGGGGAGAGTCTGTGCGGGGGGAGAGTCTGTGCGGGGGGAGAGTCTGTGAGGGGGGAGAGTCTGTGCGGGGGGAGAGTCTGTGCGGGGGGAGAGTCTGTGAGGGGGGAGAGTCTGTGAGGGGGGAGAGTCTGTGCGGGGGGAGAGTCTGTGCGGGGGGAGAGTCTGTGCGGGGGGAGAGTCTGTGAGGGGGGAGAGTCTGTGAGGGGGGAGAGTCTGTGAGGGGGGGAGAGTCTGTGCGGGGGGAGAGTCTGTGCGGGGGGAGAGTCTGTGCGGGGGGAGAGTCTGTGCGGGGGGAGAGTGTTCGGGTGGAGAATCTGCGAGGGGAGAGTCTGTGCGGGTGGAGAATGTACGGGTGGAGAGTCTGTGAGGGGGGAGAATGTGTGCGGGTGAAGAATCTGCGGGGGGAGAGTCTGTGCGGGTGGAGAATGTGTGCGGGTGGAGAGTCTGTGAGGGGGGACAATGTGTGCGGGTGGAGAGTCTGTGCGGGGGGAGAGTGTGCGGGTGGAGAATCTGCGGGGGGAGAGTCTGTGCGGGTGGAGAGTCTGTGCGGGTGGAGAGTCTGTGCGGGTGGAGAGTCTGTGCGGGTGGAGAATCTGTGCGGGTGGAGAGTCTGTGCGGGTGGAGAATCTGTGCGGGTGGAGAATCTGCGGGTGGAGAATCTGCGGGTGGAGAGTCTATGCGGGTGGAGAATCTGTGCGGGTGGAGAATCTGTGCGGGTGGAGAGTCTGTGCGGGTGGAGAGTCTGTGCGGGTGGAGAATCTGTGCGGGTGGAGAGTCTGCGGGTGGAGAGTCTGTGCGGGTGGAGAGTCTGTGCGGGTGGAGAATCTGTGCGGGTGGAGAGTCTGTGCGGGTGGAGAATCTGTGCGGGTGGAGAGTCTGTGCGGGTGGAGAGTCTGTGCGGGTGGAGAATCTGTGCGGGTGGAGAGTCTGTGCGGGTGGAGAATCTGTGCGGGTGGAGAGTCTGCGGGTGGAGAGTCTGTGCGGGTGGAGAGTCTGTGCGGGTGGAGAATCTGTGCGGGTGGAGAGTCTGTGCGGGTGGAGAGTCTGTGCGGGTGGAGAATCTGTGCGGGTGGAGAATCTGTGCGGGTGGAGAATCTGTGCATGTCTGCAATTTTTTTACGTGGTGACAGTGTTTTAGTGATCTCACTGCTTTTTAGGGCCCGCAGAGTCACTGTCTCGGTCCGGGGATGGGAATGCTGTTTGTGAGCATTCAGTGCCAGAAGGGCCACCCTTAGGTAGTACCATGGAGGCAGGCCACATGTTTTGCTAAAGTGGCCCAGCTGAACAGGTCCCATAGCGGTTGCGTGGTCTGCCTCCATGGTAGCTATGACAATGGGGCTGATTGTGGAGAGAGATGGGGGTTATTGATGCACTGACTTTGCAAAATTCAATGTGAGCAGAAAGAAAACAAACAGCAGCAGGATGATAGCAAGGAATGGGGTTACATTACAAAAGCAGCCCTGGTCTAAGCAGTGAAATGTTATTATTACTGCTGCTGCTGCTAATGGTTAGGACAAGTTAAAAGGATGGACAGTAGGGCTATTACATTCAGGAGGCAGCTCTGTGCACCTAGTGAGAACCCAAGTAGTCACACAAGACTGGAGAGAAGCCTTGATTTACCTCTCAGGGACAGGGAAACACAACCCTAATCTCCACTCACACTCATTCTATTGCCCTAAGAAGTGGCAGCCCCATTTAGGCAATGCTCCCGTCCCAGCTAAGTGCACTGGGAACCTAGCCCAACAGAAGGGCGGATAGGCGGCTAGCGGCAATGGCAACAGGGATGGAATAAAATAAATAAAAAAAAAAAAAACTGTAGTGAAAAGTGAAGAGAGAAGCAAGACAACACCAGGAGGAAACATCAGGCCCGGAAGCCGGAGGAGGGTGAGAAGCCGGGGGTCCTATTACCAGGAGGGACCCCGCACCGACGCTCTATGACTGCTACGCTGTTACATTGTGGCTACAATCTCACTTCACAATAAAAATGGAAATTGTTATCATTAGCTCCTGAAGGACGGGATTACGCTATGCAATCAGATGTAAATTACAAGGATATTAGAAGCCAATGAGGAATTCTGAGAAAGATGAAATCCCTCGGGGCGCTGAAGGGAAGGTGACCTCCAAGACTCCGCGCTAAGAACGCCGGGATGGTATAGAGCCCAGGTGCCTGATCAATGCCACCAGGTAAAACCCATCAAGGTAAACGGTCACCATGCATCTACTGAACCAGACCTCCAGGGACAATGAAGGTCGGGATCGACACTGATGAAAGGGGCAAAAATAGAAACTCGTCTGACAATCGTTTTCATTGTCTCAGAATCAGCAGATAAAGGAAATTACTGATAAGGAATTATAATTGCAGAGCAGATATGTAGCGGGTGATATACGGGGATGGGGCGCCGCAATGTGCCGCTCTCCCCAGAGCTAATGATATGACAGCCGGAGAAGAGTGAACCATAATGATACCTTTACATTCATCTACAATGGCCGTTCACTGTATGTCATCAATACACGAGAAAATTATAACATATAACGCACGGATCTGCCGTAAAGGGGGGGGGGGGGGGGGGAAATCGAACAAAAGACGAGTGCGAGAAATCCTCTATTATCTTCTGGGGGAGAGTGAGCTGAACGTACAGGCGAGGGGGATATAGTGCCGCACTGTGGAGGGGGTTATAGTGCCGCACTGTGGAGGGGGTTATAGTTCCGCACTGTGGAGGGGGTTATAGTGCCGCACTGTGGAGGGGGTTATAGTGCCGCACTGTGGAGGGGGTTATAGTGCCGCACTGTGGAGGGGGTTATAGTGCCGCACTGTGGAGGGGGTTATAGTGCCGCACTGTGGAGGGGGTTATAGTGCCGCACTGTGCAGGGGGTTATAGTGCCGCACTGTGGAGGGGGTTATAGTGCCGCACTGTGGAGGCTGTTATAGTGCCGCACTGAGGAGGGGGATATAGTGTCGCACTGTGGAGGGGGTTATAGTGCCGCACTGTGGAGGGGGATATAGTGCCGCACTGTGGAGGGGGATATAGTGCCGCACTGTGGAGGGGGATATAGTGCCGCACTGTGGAGGGGGATATAGTGCCGCACTGTGGAGGGGGTTATAGTGCCGCACTGTGGAGGGGGTTATAGTGCCGCACTGTGGAGGGGGTTATAGTGCGGCACTGTGGAGGGGGTTATAGTGCCGCACTGTGGAGGGGGTTATAGTGCCGCACTGTGGAGGGGGTTATAGTGCCGCACTGTGGAGGGGGATATAGTGCCGCACTGTGGAGGGGGATATAGTGCCGCACTGTGGAGGGGGTTATAGTGCCGCACTGTGGAGGCTGTTATAGTGCCGCACTGTGGAGGGGGTTATAGTGCCGCACTGTGAAGCGGGATATAGTGCCGCACTGTGGAGGGGGATATAGTGCCGCACTGTGGAGGGGGATATAGTGCCGCACTGTGGAGGGGGTTATAGTGCCGCACTGTGGAGGGGGTTATAGTGCCGCACTATGGAGGCTGTTATAGTGCCGCACTGTGGAGGGGGTTATAGTGCCGCACTGTGGAGGGGGTTATAGTGCCGCACTGTGGAGGGGGTTATAGTGCCGCACTGTGGAGGGGGTTATAGTGCCGCACTGTGGAGGGGGATATAGTGCCGCACTGTGGAGGGGGATATAGTGCCGCACTGTGGAGGGGGATATAGTGCCGCACTGTGGAGGGGGATATAGTGCCGCACTGTGGAGGGGGATATAGTGCCGCACTGTGGAGGGGGATATAGTGCCGCACTGTGGAGGGGGATATAGTGCCGCACTGTGGAGGGGGTTATAGTGCCGCACTGTGGAGGGGGATATAGTGCCGCACTGTGGAGGGGGATATAGTGCCGCACTGTGGAGGGGGATATAGTGCCGCACTGTGGAGGGGGTTATAGTGCCGCACTGTGGAGGGGGTTATAGTGCCGCACTGTGGAGGGGGTTATAGTGCCGCACTGTGGAGGGGGTTATAGTGCCGCACTGTGGAGGGGGTTATAGTGCCGCACTGTGGAGGGGGTTATAGTGCCGCACTGTGGAGGGGGTTATAGTGCCGCACTGTGGAGGGGGTTATAGTGCCGCACTGTGCAGGGGGTTATAGTGCCGCACTGTGCAGGGGGTTATAGTGCCGCACTGAGGAGGGGGTTATAGTGCCGCACTGTGGAGGGGGATATAGTGCCGCACTGTGGAGGGGGATATAGTGCCGCACTGTGGAGGGGGTTATAGTGCCGCACTGTGCAGGGGGTTATAGTGCCGCACTGTGGAGGGGGTTATAGTGCCGCACTGAGGAGGGGGTTATAGTGCCGCACTGTGCAGGGGGTTATAGTGCCGCACTGTGGAGGGGGTTATAGTGCCGCACTGTGGAGGGGGATATAGTGCCGCACTGTGGAGGGGGTTATAGTGCCGCACTGTGGAGGGGGTGCCTTACCCGCTCTCCCTTATACTGAACACTGTCTCCTTGTCCCATTGATGGTGATAGGTTGCCCTCTGCAGGTGTTACAGGTTATACTGAATCTCTTCTCACATTATATATCTGCGGGGTTCCTCCTGCTCTATAACACGGTGGGGAGGGATTAGACAGCGGCGTCCCTGGAGGTCTCCTGGCAGATTCTCACCATCCTCAGCGATGTAATAAGGCGATCGATCATTAGAGGCTTCAGCAGCCCTTAGTAATCGAGCGCTGATCTTTGCACTGCATTGATCCCTATCAGCAATAAGAGGTTTGCTCCTAGGAGTCCCGTCTGCACATTCAGCCAAACTATGAAATTATTACAAATATTATAAATTATAATCGTCTTCCTGATCTTTCACCATAAACAGTGAACACAAAAAAACCTGAAAAAAGTGCAATATTGCTGATTTTTGGTCACATGACATCCTGAAAAATTGGAATATAAAGTAATCAAAGGTTTGTGTGATACGGATAGAAAGTGCGGATGATGGCGCAAAAAATGACCGAAAGATTATCACTATAAGCCGCAGATATGAGGATCCGAATCGCTATAATCGCTATAACCAGAGCCGTACTTACCACTAGGCACCCGTGGTCCGGGGCCTAGGGCAGCACCTTGCAGGGGGGCAGCACCAGGGAGCAGGGGGGCAGCACCAGGGAGCAGGGGGACAGCACCAGGGAGCAGGGGGGCAGCACCAGGGAGCAGGGGGGCAGCACCAGGGAGCAGGGGGGCAGCACCAGGGAGCAGGGGGACAGCACCAGGGAGCAGGGGGGCAGCACCTTGCAGGGGGGCAGCACCAGGGAGCAGGGGGGCAGCACCAGGGAGCAGGGGGACAGCACCAGGGAGCAGGGGGACAGCACCAGGGAGCAGGGGGGCAGCACCAGGGAGCAGGGGGGCAGCACCAGGGAGCAGGGGGGCAGCACCAGGGAGCAGGGGGACAGCACCAGGGAGCAGGGGGGCAGCACCTTGCAGGGGGCAGCACCAGGGAGCAGGGGGGCAGCACCAGGGAGCAGGGGGACAGCACCAGGGAGCAGGGGGGCAGCACCTTGCAGGGGGGCAGCACCAGGGAGCAGGGGGACAGCACCAGGGAGCAGGGGGACAGCACCAGGGAGCAGGGGGGCAGCACCTTGCAGGGGGGCAGCACCAGGGAGCAGGGGGGCAGCACCAGGGAGCAGGGGGACAGCACCAGGGAGCAGGGGGGCAGCACCAGGGAGCAGGGGGGCAGCACCAGGGAGCAGGGGGGCAGCACCAGGGAGCAGGGGGACAGCACCAGGGAGCAGGGGGACAGCACCAGGGAGCAGGGGGACAGCACCAGGGAGCAGGGGGACAGCACCAGGGAGGGGGGCAGCACCAGGGAGCAGGGAGACAGCACCAGGGAGCAGGGGGGCAGCACCAGGGAGCAGGGGGACAGCACCAGGGAGGGGGGCAGCACCAGGGAGCAGGGAGACAGCACCAGGGAGCAGGGGGGCAGCACCAGGGAGCAGGGAGACAGCACCAGGGAGCAGGGGGGCAGCACCAGGGAGCAGGGGGGCAGCACCAGGGAGCAGGGAGACAGCACCAGGGAGCAGGGGGGCAGCACCTTGCAGGGGGGCAGCACCAGGGAGCAGGGGGGCAGCACCAGGGAGCAGGGGGGCAGCACCAGGGAGCAGGGGGACAGCACCAGGGAGCAGGGGGGCAGCACCAGGGAGCAGGGGGGCAGCACCAGGGAGCAGGGGGGCAGCACCAGGGGGGCAGAAAAAACTAATTATTTTATTTTTATTTTTTTAGTTTCCCTCCTCCCTTCAGACTTGCCAGTAAATCTGGTGTCTTTTCCAGGGGGGTGGGGGGTATGGTGGTATTGGTCAGGTCTGGTATCGCCAATAGGTGCGTGTAGATGGGGCGTCTGCAGGTGTAGTGCCGGGGGCAGCAGCTGGTAATACGGCCCTGGGTACTGTATATATGGGGGGGTCTGCAGGTGTAGTGCTGGGGGCCCTGGGTACTGTATATATGGGGCGTCTGCAGGTGTAGTGCTGGGGGTCCTGGGTACTGTATATATGGGGGGTCTGCAGGTGTAATGCCGGGGGCCCTGGGTACTGTATATATGGGGGGTCTGCAGGTGTAGTGCTGGGGGCCCTGGGTACTGTATATATGGGGGGTCTGCAGGTGTAGTGCTGGGGGCCCTGGGTACTGTATATATGGGGGGTCTGCAGGTGTAGTGCCGGGGGCAGCAGCTGGTAATATGGCCCTGGGTACTGTATATATGGGGGGTCTGCAGGTGTAGTGCCGGGGGCAGCAGCTGGTAATACGGCCCTGGTACTGTATATATGGGGGGTCTGCAGGTGTAGTGCCGGGGGCAGCAGCTGGTAATACGGCCCTGGGTACTGTATATATGGGGGGTCTGCAGGTGTAGTGCCGGGGGCAGCAGCTGGTAATACGGCCCTGGGTACTGTATATATGGGGGGTCTGCAGGTGTAGTGCTGGGGGCAGCAGCTGGTAATACGGCCCTGGGTACTGTATATATGGGGGGTCTGCAGGTGTATAGCCGGGGGCAGCAGCTGGTAATACGGCCCTGGGTACTGTATATATGGGGGGGTCTGCAGGTGTAGTGCCGGGGGCAGCAGCTGGTAATACGGCCCTGGGTACTGTATATATGGGGGGTCTGCAGGTGTAGTGCCGGGGGCAGCAGTTGGGCACTGTGTACTGTATATATGGGGGGTCTGCAGGTGTAGTGCCGGGGGCAGCAGCTGGTAATACGGCCCTGGGTACTGTATATATCGGGGGTCTGCAGGTGTAGTGCCGGGGGCAGCAGCTGGTAATACGGCCCTGGGTACTGTATATATGGGGGGTCTGCAGGTGTAGTGCTGGGGGCCCTGGGTACTGTATATATGGGGGGGGTCTGCAGGTGTAGTGCCGGGGGCAGCAGCTGGTAATACGGCCCTAGCAGTAGCAGGTGGAAGGTTGTGTGTGTGAGAGCTCCTGCAGGAACCAGAACTACCAGAGCTACAGGGGAGGAGTCCATCTTGCTTTCCCCAGGAAGGTGGCAGATTCCTGGGGAGAGTCTCCCAGCCTGCCCATGGAGGATCGGTCCTCCACTCCCCGGTCTAGGCCGGCGGGGGGTGGAAAAGGGAAGCAACCGGCCAGCGCTTCAGAGAAGGTCCCGGCCAGTGGGACGAGGAGATCCAGCAGGGTTCGCAGCAATGTGGGCCCCTCTCCCCTGGCGACGGTTGGAAGGTCTCAGACTCCGGCAGAAAGCGAAGCTGTGCAGCTATGGAGCGACAGAGGCCGTACGGAGTCCGTGTCCACCTATTGCTCCAGGATGACGGCCATGTTCTCGGAGTACGAGCTGCTGGGGAAGCAGCTTAAGAAGGCAAGAGAGGAGCTGCGGTGCGCCAGGAATTTGGCCAACAACTCCTCAAAAACCAAAAGAGCCGGTTTCTCTGCGAGAGTGAAGGAACTCAAGGAGGAGATTAAGGTGATGGAGAAAAGAAGGGCAGTGATCCTGGAAGGCAGTGGAGCCATGAGGGAGAAGCTGCAGAATGAAGACCGCTTCTCAGTAATGGCTTCCAGTGGAAGAGGTGAGGAGAGTGATGGTGGAAGCAGTGGGGAGAATGGAGACATGGAGAGTGAAGCTGAGGTGGAGCAGGACAGGGGTGAAGAGGGTGGAGAAGGTGCAGTCATCCCAGTAACCCCAAACACCCAAAGTGCTCCTGTAACCCCGGGGGTCCCCTGCACCCCCCTGGAGTCAGCAAGCCTAGAGCCGCGCCAGGTAGCTTTACCTGAATCCTTTGAGGAGGATGACGGCAGCGATGATGGCCTCATAGCAAGCGGTCTAATGAAGGCCATTGTGATGCAAGAGTCCCCTATGGCGCTGGAGAGGTTTTCTTTTGGTGATGATTTGCCAGAAGAGGGGGAAAGAAGAAAGAAGACAAAGAGAAAAGAAAAGAAAGAAGTAAAGCTGGTGTACGTAACACAGCAGTCAGGGCCAGCTGAGAAGCCGATCCAGGCTGCTGAGTCCCCAAAACTGCAGGGGTCTGTTTCTGGGGTGAGGCAGGGAAAGGGGGAACACAAGCAGATGGCCAGAGCAGAGGTAATGGCGGAGGAGGCTGGGTGTGGCGTCATCATTGTGGAAGGGCCAGACAAAGGGCCTCTGGGCCAATCGGATGGCTCGGGCTCTGCAGGCCACGCCCCTCATCATGGGGGGTGTGGTCGGGAGTCAGAGTCTGAGATGGTGGTGGGGGGCGGCCCCCAGAGTGTGTATGCTGAGCTTGCACACTCCCCTGCAGGCAAAGGGGGGAGCGTGGCTGATGTGGATTATGTCCCCCAAGTGCTGGCTGAGGGGCTCGGGCGGCCGAGCAGCGGCGCTGGGAAGGAGGCGGGGGGCGTTCCCCAGGCTCTAGTACACTCCCCTGTGGCCGGGGGGAGCGTTCATGGTTCCGCGGCCCAAGTACAGCAGGGAAAGAAGCAAGAGGACCCATCAGAAGCCCGGGAAAGCTGGGTTAGAAATATACTCAGGCCTGCAACTCTACTCTTTTGCCCCAGCCCTGGCACAAAGGAGGATGTAGTGAGTATGGACACTGCTGTGAGTGTGAATGTGGATGGGGGTAACAGGAGGGAAGTGGGGGGTAGTCCCCAAGTAAATGCCACCCCAGTTAGTGTCCCAGCACAAGGTGGGCAACAGGTGGGGGGGAGCACCCAGGTTACAGCCCCTATTAGCCCCCAGGTAAATGTCATCCCAGCTAATGTTACAGTTCGAGATGGTCAGCAGGTGGGAGGGACTAATGGCGGTCAGGGGGTGTCCGGTCCGGCTGCGCCCCCGGTCCGCAGCTATGCCAGTGTGGCGGCCGGGGGACCAGGGGGATCCTCAGTTCCACCTGCAGGACAGGGTGGTTTGCCGCTGCGCCTCCTGGAGGCTCTCAGGCGGGGTGATAGATCGCTCCAAATAGAGGGGAGGGAGGTGGACCTCTCATTCTGGGTCGAAAGACACGGACTGGGGGCCTTCCGAGAACATAATGGGGAGGTAGTGTGGTCGCTCCCTACAGCCGGGCAGGAGGTAGGGCGTAGGAACGTGGCCCGTCTGATTTGGAGGGGCAGTGATGCATGCCCCCAAAGGGGCAAAGTAGTGGAGCTTCTCCTTCAGGCGGGATTCAAGGCGAGAGACATCTTTGCCTTGATCCACCCCTATGGCTCTGTCGAATTCGACGTCAGCTTTGCGAGGGCCGAGGGGCTTGAAGCCTTTTGGTCCTACTATGAGCTGGCGAAGGAGGAGCCCGGCTGGCGAGATTTTGCTGTAAAAGCAATATCTCGCCAAAACATGGTTAAGAAAGTGACCGTTTTGACCCGTAACGAGTCACTCTCTTGCTACGATATAATGACCTGGCTAGGCAGGTATGGGGAGGTGACGGACGTCCCCAAGAAAAATTTTGATCAATACGGGATCTGGTCTGGTGCCTGGACGTTTTCCGTCCGCCTAAGGCGTTCGGGCAATACGGTGACGCACATTCCCTCTGCTACCTTCCTTGGTCGCGATAGAATCCAGATCTTCTACCAGGGGCAACCGAGGCTGTGTCACAGGTGCGGCGATCCCACCCATCTCAGTGCCCGCTGCACTAGGCAGATGTGTGCTCTTTGTGGTGGGGAGGGTCATCTAGCCGCATCCTGTGACCGGATTAGGTGCCACCTGTGTGGTGATCTCGGTCACCCGTTCAGCCAATGTCCGCGCTCTTTTTCCAGAGCTGCGACCGCCCCAGCCGGGGAGAGCCTAGCGGTTGCCCTGGCGGGGGAAGGGACCAGTGATGGGGTGAGGGCATCCGGGCCAATGAAGAGCAAGCATAAGACCCCCTCTCAGCTTAGGCGAGAGGAGAAGCGCAGGAGGAGCAGGGACCTTGGAAGTTCCCAGGGTGTAGTTCAAGGTCCAGCTCCAAATGCTGTTTCAGAGGTGCAATCTGAGCCTTTGGAGGATGTTGTGCTGGATGAGGAGATCAGGAGGATAGAGCACGAGGAGGGTGAAATTGCCAGCCCCTCTGATTCCTCCCAATATGAGAGTTTGGATGAGGGTCCGGAGGGGTGGCAGACAAAAGAAAAGCGTGCCAAGAGCAAAAACACCAAAAAGAGCAATAAGGGAAAGGGCAAGGGGAAAGTAAGCTTCCCCAAGGCCAAGAAAGCTCATGTCCCAGACCAGAGCCCAAAGGAAGGCTCCGCTGCCCCCCCTCTGATCGATTTGTCCAACCGGTACCAGTCCCTAGAAGGAGGGGAGGGACTGGAGGAGCCTTCGGGAGGAACAGGGCCTGCTCCTTTGGAGGTGATTTCTTCAGGGGGGCAGGTTGATCAGGCAGATGGAACTGAGGATCCTGGCATGGACTTGTCCGTGTCGCTAAAACGTCCGAAGGGGGATTCTAAAGAGTCCTCCTCGGACAAGGAAGAGCAGGTTAGGAGTGGGAAGAAGCGGTAATGTATTGTTTGGTGTTGTATATTACTTGGTGTTGTGTAAGACCGTCCAACTCAATCACCCTCGATGGCGGTACTCACTCCATTGACGCTGGCCTCTATTAATTGCGCCAGCATTAAGTCAGACACGGCTCGCTTTGCGGCGTATAGCTTTTTTGAAAATGATTTGAGTAATGTAGATATTTTATTTTTGCAGGAGACCAGGTTAACAGACCTTGCCGCCATAGTGAAGGCCAGAAGAGAGTGGAGGTCTGGGCCTTCACACTGGTCTCTTGCGGCAGAGCCGTATAGTGGAGTGGCGGTACTTTTTACCGCACCTGTAGAATGCCGACGGGTTATCGAGTTGGAAATGGGGAGGTGCCTGATCCTTGATGTCTTCATGAGGGGACAAGAGCTTCGGCTCATTAACATCTACGCCCCGCAGACAAAGCGGGACCGTAAAGATCTCTTCATGAGGATCAAGCCTTTCCTTTTTACCAGCCGGCAGGTTATTTTTGGTGGGGACTTTAATAATGTCACCAGGTCCCAAGACAGGGGAGGCTCTAGCGACCAGCTGGCCTATGACAGTATTGCCCTTAATAGCATAGTTAGGGAAGCTCGCCTGGAGGATGCCCACATCCGGACCCCCTCGGGCCACGCGGGTTTCACCTTTCATCGAAGTAGCTACAGGTCCAGAATAGACAGGTTTTATTTAAAGGAGGAAGCCGTCTCTTCCGCAGTGAAGGTGGTTGAGGTGGAGTTTTCCGATCACTGTCTGATTTTGTTTTCTTTGAATGTTTCAGAGACCCCCCGGATGGGTAGAGGTTACTGGAAGCTGAATTCGTCCCTCCTGGAAGAAGCGGATGTAAGACAGTCCTTTGAGGATTTTCTTCAGAGTCAGGTACCTCTCCTGGATCTTTGTAGTAGTAAGTCAGAGTGGTGGGAGATGTTCAAAAAACGGGTTGCCAAGTTCTTCCGCCAGCTCTCGAGCCTCAGAGCCCTGAGCAGATATCGTCTGTATCAGGGCCTGAGGAGGAAACTCGAGCATCTGGTCTCGACTGGAGGTAGCCGTTCGGAGATCTCCAGAGTGAAAGCCTTGCTCATGAGGTGCCAGTATGATAGGCACACATCCTTGGTTTTTGAGAGGGATTTCGGGAGGTACCGCTCGCCCGACCCTTACAGAAACTGTAGGATGTCAGTGAGTTGTAAGGTCATGACAGGACTGGTCGACAGTACAGGATCTCTGAAGCGGTCCAGTTCAGAGATCTTGGAGATCGTCAGATCCTACTACTTGGACCTCTTGGGAAGGAAGGATCTGGATCGGGACAGGATGTCGGCTTTCCTGGCTGAAGCTGCTCCTCAGTCGGGGGCTGACCTTCCTCTTGATGGTTTGACAGATGCGATCAGAGAAGAGGAAGTGAGACTGGCGATTGACAGGCTTGGCCTGAAGAAATCGCCAGGTCCGGATGGCTTAACATCCGAGTTTTACAAGACCTTTAAGGAATGCTTGATTCCCCTCATGACTGAGGTATTCAATGAGTGTCTCTCCTCGGGCACTCTGCCGAAGTCAATGAGGAGGTCGGCTCTGATCCTCCTGTCAAAGGGTAAGGATTCTAGCCGTGTTGAGAATTGGAGACCCATAGCTCTTCTTAACACGGATAGGAAGCTTTTGGCGAAAATACTATTCAATCGGCTGGTGCAGCTTGCGCCACAGCTCCTTTCTGGGACTCAGCATTGCTCGGTGCCAGGCCGAAGCACTTTAAGTGCTGTCCTGAGTGTCAGGGAGGCAGTGGAACGGAGTAGTGCTGGTCTCTGGAGGGGCTACATGCTGTCCTTGGATCAGGCCAAAGCATTTGATCGGGTGAACCATGAGTACCTCTGGTCTGTCCTTTTGAGGTACGGCTTGCCAGAGGGGTTTGTGGATTGGCTTAAGATCTTGTATGCAAGGGCAGAGAGTTTCCCGCTGGTGAACGGTTGGTCTGGCCGCCCTTTTGAGGTCGGGTCTGGCGTTCGTCAGGGTTGTCCTTTGAGCCCGCTGTTATATGTGTTTGCGATCGACCCTTTCCTTAGGATGGTCGATCGTGGGCCATTGGCGGGAGTCAGGATGAGCCTGGCGGAGCCGGAAGCCACTCTGAGGGTGGTAGCGTACGCGGACGATGTCACCATCTTCGTGTCCTCAGTGGATGAGGCGCAGGTGGTGATGTCTGAAGTGGAGCGCTACTCGGAGGCCTCCGGATCCAAGATCAACCGGGACAAGTGTGAAGGTCTCTGGCTGGGAGGGGGAGATGCCACCTTTGACCTCCCGGACACCCTTCCAGAGCCCCGATCCTCGGCTAAAATCTTGGGCATCCAATTCGGCCCGGGTGATTACCCATCCGTCAACTGGGATGGCAAGCTTAAGGATGCCGCCCAGAAGGTGGACCAGTGGAGGGGTTGGTCTTTGACCCTGAGGGAAAGGGTTCACCTGATCAAATGCTACCTGCTCCCTTTGTTTATCTACCTGGGCAGTGTGTGTATTTTGCCAGAAGCATCCTATGTCAGGATCTACAGCCTGTTCTTCCAACTGTTATGGGGGAACAGGTTGAACCTTGTTAAGAGGGAGGTCACGTATCGCACGAGGAGACTAGGGGGGTTGTCTATGGTAAACCCCGTGGTGTTCTTAACCAACACCTTTATTAAGATCAACATCTCCAACCTCTGGAAAGAGAGGGCTCCTCCGTGGGTATTCTCCTGCAGGGAATGGTTTCGGCCTTTCTTCCAGGAATGGGAGACAGGAGGGCGAGTGAAGGACTTGCGCACACCTCACGGGCATCTTCCGGCTTACGCTACCCCGACTCTGAAGGCGATTCGTCGGTGGGGTCTGGGAGTGTGGGAGATCAGGACCCAGTCGAGGAAGTTTCTCGACAAACGGGTTCTGTTGACCCACTTCCAGAAGCCCCTGGCGCTCAGGGATTGCCCAGGTCGGGATCTAAGGGTGGGCTTAAGCTTGTTAAATTCTAAGAGGATCCCCTCGAAGTTTTGGGACTTGGCCTGGCGCTGCTTTCAGGGAAAGCTATGTGTAAGGGCCAACTTGAAGTACAGGAGCTCTGATGATCGTGGGTGTCCCCGTGAAGAGTGTGGTTCCGCGCTGGAAAGCATGGACCATTTCCTGCTTCAGTGTCCCTTTAATATAGCTGTGTACAAACGGGTGGGAGCTTCCATCGGCTGGAGACAACTTGCCGGCCTCTCCTATGCGGAGTGGGCCTATGGGACATTTAAGAGCCTGGGTGGCAGAGATCGGGTGACACTGTTTTTAGTTAGCATAGTGGTTAGGTACTACACGTGGAATGCACGGTGTTTAGTATCTACCCAGCAGAAAGTCCTCTCCGAGGTGGAGGTGTGTAGGAACATCACTGGTGACCTTGGGAAGAACAGGTCTTTAGAGTATGGCAGCTTGGGTACAGATAGGGCATCTCTCCTATGGAGAGGCTTCACTTTTGACGTGCCCTAAGCTCTTTAGTTTTAATTTGAAAGGGAGAGAGTAGGGAGAGTGGTTAGGGATAGTTTTAATGCAGGGATAGAATTAGGGTTAAATAGGGATAGTTTCAAATTTAGGGAGTATCTGAGTTGCCATACTCTGCTCCCGGTGATGGGCTGGTGCATGCCACCTTAGCTTTTGTTTTTGTAAGTACTGATTAGGTTTGAAAGGCTTGCAGGATACCGAACTTGGGTCTTGGTTTGTTGTGTTATGTTTAGAGTTGGTGGGGGGCTGTCTGGCGTTGGGGGGGCATTGCTGTGGTCCTTTGGGGGCGTTGCGGCCCCTATCCTCAGTCCTTAGTTGCTGGGGGTGGGGTCCGTGTTGCCTCTGGGGGGTGGTGGTGGTGTCCTCCTGGCTTTGGATAGTCCCCTCTCTGTTTTTCTAGTTATGCTGAGGTATGTTGAGTTTTTGTTTTCTCATGCTGAAGTAAGCATCTTAGGGTTTGGTTCATAATAAGTATTATATTAGGTTTACTGAAGTAAGTAAGTTGTATTCTTGTTTATTTTAGATGCTGAAGTAAGAATATTTAGGTTTGTGTTTCATAAAAAATTTGTTATAGAGTTGTGTGTTTGGGGTTAGTTATAGGTTGGGAGGGGGGTCACGGGGGGTGGTGGATACCCTCTCAGGCATGGCGGGAGGCAGAGCAAAAACTCTGGACTTGGACTCCAGAACAATAGCCATGTCTGGGGGGGGGGGGGGGGTGATTTGGGGCTCTCATGGACAAAAGAGAGGACATTGCCCCACACTGGGTAGTAGGGTTGGTGTAAGTATTAGTGTAAGTATTATTGTTGTGTATTAACCCCCAGACGACCCATGACGTAACCTTACGTCATGGGTGTTATTCCCGCTATGAAGCGCGCTCCGGAGCGGAGCGCGCTTCATAGGAGGTGGGGGCCGGCTGCAGTGAGCAGCCGGGACCTCACCGGTAATGACACGCTGCAGCGATCGCGCTGCCGCGTGTCATTAACCCCTTAAACGCCGCGATCGCGGCGCGACCGCAGCGTTTAAGTGTAAGTGACAGGGGGAGTCCCCTGTCACTTACCGATCGGGACCCCCGCAGTGTGACTGCGGGGGTCCCGATCGGTAAAACGGACTGCAGGAGGTCTCTCACCTGCCTCCATGCGGTCCGATCGGCGCTCTGGTCACTGAGCCTGCACAGGCAGGCTCAATGAGCAGAGCGCCGATAACACTGATCAATGCTATGTCTATGGCATAGCATTCATCAGTGTAAAAATCAAACTAGTGAATGTAAAAGTCCCCCAAAGGGACTTCAAATGTGTAAAAAAAAAAAAGTTCAAAACACTAACACACTACCCCAAAACCCCTCCCCCAATAAAAGTTTAAATCACCCCCCTTTCCCATTATATAAATAAAACATATAAAAATGAATAAATAGATAAACATATAATATACCGTAGCGTGCGTAATTGTCCGATCTATTAAAATATAACAAGCGTCATTGCGACCGGTAAACGGCGTACACGAAAAGAGGGGAAAAAGTGCGCAGATTACCGATTTTATGTTACATTATATATTAAAAAAAATCAATAAAAAGTGATCAAAACGTCCGATCTTCACAAATATGGTATTAATAAAAACTAGAGATCATGGCGGAAAAAATGACACCCCATACAGCCCCATAGGTGAAAAAATAAAACCGTTATAAGCGTCACAATAGGCCCATTTTATTAATATTTAATTGGCAAAAAAACGGATTTCATAAAAAAAAAAATCTATAACATTAGAGAATCTGTGTAACCTGCATATGGTTGTGTTCAGACCTATAGAATAATAGTGTCATGTCGCTGTTACCATATAGTGCATTACATAGACACAGGAACCCCCCAAACGTCACCATATTGCATTCTTTTTTGCGATTTCACCAATTTATATCTTCATAAATAATATATTTGGGTTCCATCATACATAATATATTTGGGGTTCCCTCATACATGATATATTTGGGGTTCCATCATACATAATATATTTGGGGTTCCATCATACATGATATATTTGGGGTTCCATCATACATAATATATTTGGGGTTCCATCATACATAATATATTTGGGGTTCCATCATACATAATATATTTGGGGTTCCATCATACATGTTATGGTAAAATGAAAGACGCCATTACACAGTACAACTATTCCTGTAACAAACAAGCACTTACATGGCCTGTAGATAAAAAACTGAGAGTGCTGGAGCTCTTAGAAGGGGAGGAGGGAAAAACGGAAACACTAAGATCAAAATTTGCGCGGTCCACTGGGTCATTTTGGGCCTGGTCCTCAAAGGGTTAAAAAAAAAAAAAAAAAAAATTATAAATATTTGTTATGGTTTTGATATGTTGAATTAATAATAATATCTTGTTATGTTTCAGTTTTGTATATAGATAGGTTTGGCAGCCGGACCGGCTGTGGGGATTTAGAGGTTTAGGTGGTTAGTTATGATTAGTATTAGTATTATTGTACTATTATTGTAGTAGTTAATTTAAGGCGAATGCCTTTTCTTTATTTTATGGCAGGTGCCAGATATTTTATTTCTGTTTTGCAGGCGAGTAGCCTTTCTTTTATTTTACTTAGGTTGTATAAGGTGGTAGCCTTTTCCCCTTAATTTAGGCAGAGTCCTTTCTCTTTAGTTTTTCTTAGCCGGAGTGCTTTTCTTAAGTTTATAGTTCATAGTCATGTAATATAGGTAATATAGGTAGGTATAGGGTAGATAAAGGGTAAGGTGTAGGATAAGGTATTGTTTCTTTGGTGTGGTGTGGTGTGTGGTGTGTATGTATATGGATATGGGTGATTATAGGTGGCCAAGGGCTGGTGGCTTGCAGGCTCGCATGGTTATGCTGAAATAATTTGTGTGTCACATTTATGGACATTTATAGACAGTAATAGACCTCTTCCAGGAATGGACTTTTTAGTTATACCCGAGTTGGGCAAAAGTTTTGTTTTGTTTTTGACTGCAGTTATGCATTTGTTATTTTATTGTTATGATTTTCATTTTTATAATAAAAAAGAGTAGCAGCTGGTAATACGGCCCTGACTATAATACCGACTTACAGAACATAGATAACAGGTCAGTATTACTACAGGGCAAATAATAATGATATCATCACAATGGTGTCTGGGTGATGGGTTTGGGGGGTCTGGGTGATGGGTTTGGGGGGTCTGGGTGATGGGTTTGGGGGGTCTGGATGATGGGTTTGGGGAGTCTGGGTGATGGGTTAGGGAGTCTGGGTGATGGGTTTGGGGGTCTGGATGATGGATTTGGGGTGTCTGGATGATGGATTTGGGGGGTCTGGGTGATGGGTTTGGGGAGTCTGGGTGATGGGTTTGGGGGGTCTTGATGATGGATTTGGGGTGACTGGGTGATGGATTTGGGGTGACTGGGTGATGGATTTGGGGTGACTGGGTGATGGGTTTGGGGAGTCTGGGTGATGGGTTTGGGGTGACTGGGTGATGGGTTTGGGGAGTCTGGGTGATGGGTTTGGGGAGTCTGGGTGATGGGTTTGGGAGTCTTGGTGATGGGTTTGGGGGGTCTGGGTGATGGGTTTGGGGGGTCTGGGTGATGGGTTTGGGGGGTCTGGATGATGGTGGGTCGGAGCGGCAACTGCTGAGACCCTGGTAGCTACGCCACTGGCCTGGACCATCTGCACCAAAAACGAGATGTCAGGACTCGGAGATGGCTGTAGGGGGCGTCCTTAGAGGATAATACTGAGGATACTGAGAGGGAGGTGTTACCTGCGGTCTATAGACAATGGATATATCCAACAATAGGTGGTGGTAGGAAACATTTTCCATGGAAGCTGGGGAGCCCTTTGTGTATGGAGCACCCCATGTGGTGGGGGAAGGTAGTGCACATCCATGGTACAAGCAGCAATCATAAACTATGAAGAAGTGAGCGATCACAAAGGTTTCAGGATGGATGTGGACCATATATATATATATATATATATATATATATATATATATATATTTACACACATACTGTATATTAGTGGTTGTGTACTGAGTATATACTGTATATTAGTGGTTGTATACTGAGTATATACTACTGTATATTAGTGGCTGTATACTGAGTATATACTACTGTATATTAGTGGCTGTATACTGAGTATATACTGTATATTAGTGGCTGTATACTGAGTATATACTGTATATTAGTGGCTGTGTACTGAGTATATACTGTATATTAGTGGCTGTATACTGAGTATATGCTGTATATTAGTGGCTGTATACTGATTATATGCTGTATATTAGTGGCTGTATACTGAGTATATACTACTGTATATTAGTGGCTGTATACTGAGTATATACTGTATTTTAGTGGTTGTATACTGAGTATATACTGTATTTTAGTGGCTGTATACTGAGTATATACTACTGTATATTAGTGGCTGTATACTGAGTATATACTGTACATTAGTGGCTGTATACTGAGTATATACTGTATATTAGTGGCTGTGTACTGAGTATATACTGTATATTAGTGGCTGTATACTGAGTATATACTACTGTATATTAGTGGCTGTATACTGAGTAGATACTGTATATTAGTGGCTGTATACTGAGTATATACAGTATATTAGTGGCTGTATACTGAGTATATGCTGTATATTAGTGGCTGTGTACTGAGTATATACTACTGTATATTAGTGGCTGTATACTGAGTATATACTGTATATTAGTGGCTGTATACTGAGTATATACTGTATATTAGTGGCTGTATACTGAGTATATACTGTATATTAGTGGTTGTATACTGAGTATATACTGTATATTAGTGGCTGTATACTGAGTATATACTGTATATTAGTGGCTGTGTACTAAGTATATACTGTATATTAGTGGCTGTATACTGAGTATATACTGTATATTAGTGGCTGTATACTGAGTATATACTGTATATTAGTGGCTGTATACTGAGTATATACTACTGTATTTTAGTGGCTGTATACTGAGTATATACTGTATATTAGTGGTTGTATAATGAGTATATACTGTATATTAGTGGCTGTATACTGAGTATATACTACTGTATATTAGTGGCTGTATACTGAGTATATACTACTGTATATTAGTGGCTGTATACTGAGTATATACTGTATATTAGTGGCTGTATACTGAGTATATACTACTGTATATTAGTGGCTGTATACTGAGTATATACTGTATATTAGTGGCTGTATACTGAGTATATACTGTATATTAGTGGCTGTATACTGAGTATATACTGTATATTAGAGGCTGTATACTGAGTATATACTACTGTATATTAGTGGCTGTATACTGAGTATATACTGTATATTAGTGGCTGTATACTGAGTATATACTACTGTATATTAGTGGCTGTATACTGAGTATATACTACTGTATATTAGTGGCTGTATACTGAGTATATACTACTGTATATTAGTGGCTGTATACTGAGTATATACTACTGTATATTAGTGGCTGTATACTGAGTATATACTACTGTATATTAGTGGCTGTATACTGAGTATATACTGTATATTAGTGGCTGTATACTGAGTATATACTGTATATTAGTGGCTGTGTACTGAGTATATACTGTATATTAGTGGCTGTATACTGAGTATATACTGTATATTAGTGGCTGTATACTGAGTATATACTGTATATTAGTGGCTGTGTACTGAGTATATACTGTATATTAGTGGCTGTATACTGAGTATATGCTGTATATTAGTGGCTGTATACTGAGTATATGCTGTATATTAGTGGCTGTATACTGATTATATACTGTATATTAGTGGCTGTATACTGAGTATATACTGTATATTAGTGGCTGTATACTGAGTATATACTGTATATTAGTGGCTGTATACTGAGTATATACTACTGTATATTAGTGGCTGTATACTGAGTATATACTGTATATTAGTGGCTGTATACTGAGTATATACTGTATATTAGTGGCTGTATACTGATTATATACTGTATATTAGTGGCTGTATACTGAGTATATACTGTATATTAGTGGCTGTATACTGAGTATATACTACTGTATATTAGTGGCTGTATACTGAGTATATACTGTATATTAGTGGCTGTGTACTGAGTATATACTACTGTATATTAGTGGCTGTATACTGAGTATATACTACTGTATATTAGTGGCTGTATACTGAGTATATACTGTATATTAGTGGCTGTATACTGAGTATATACTACTGTATATTAGTGGCTGTATACTGAGTATATACTACTGTATATTAGTGGCTGTATACTGAGTATATACTACTGTATATTAGTGGCTGTATACTGAGTATATACTGTATATTAGTGGCTGTATACTGAGTATATACTACTGTATATTAGTGGCTGTATACTGAGTATATACTGTATATTAGTGGCTGTATACTGAGTATATACTGTATATTAGTGGCTGTATACTGAGTATATACTACTGTATATTAGTGGCTGTATACTGAGTATATACTGTATATTAGTGGCTGTATACTGAGTATATACTGTATATTAGTGGCTGTATACTGAGTATATACTACTGTATATTAGTGGCTGTATACTGAGTATATACTACTGTATATTAGTGGCTGTATACTGAGTATATACTACTGTATATTAGTGGCTGTATACTGAGTATATACTGTATATTAGTGGCTGTGTACTGAGTATATACTGTATATTAGTGGCTGTATACTGAGTATATACTACTGTATATTAGTGGCTGTATACTGAGTATATACTGTATATTAGTGGCTGTATACTGAGTATATACTGTATATTAGTGGCTGTATACTGAGTATATACTACTGTATATTAGTGGCTGTATACTGAGTATATACTACTGTATATTAGTGGCTGTATACTGAGTATATACTACTGTATATTAGTGGCTGTATACTGAGTATATACTACTGTATATTAGTGGCTGTATACTGAGTATATACTACTGTATATTAGTGGCTGTATACTGAGTATATACTACTGTATATTAGTGGCTGTATACTGAGTATATACTGCTGTATATTAGTGGCTGTATACTGAGTATATACTACTGTATATTAGTGGCTGTGTACTGAGTATATACTGTATATTAGTGGCTGTATACTGAGTATATACTGTATATTAGTGGCTGTATACTGAGTATATACTGTATATTAGTGGCTGTATACTGAGTATATACTGTATATTAGTGGCTGTATACTGAGTATATACTGTATATTAGTGGCTGTATACTGAGTATATACTGTGTATACGTGCGGCCTGAGGCATAAATCCTTCCTAATAGCGACAGTAAGAGATGACCCCCCCCCCCCTTATACAATGGTGACTATCCTCTGTATTCCGCGTGGACAACCGTCTCCACTTCACGGCCGTGTTCGGTATAACAGAACATTTCTAACCCTGCGCCATGATAGCGACGTCCTCGCAGGGTTATAGCGAAGAATAAAGCTTTTACTATGTATGTGAGGAGGGGGGGGGGGGCTCCTGCACGCTGCGCACGTCCGCCGCTGACTATTCACGGCTCCATCATTTGCATCATATTAGTCGTCCATATTAGCTCTTCTCTAATTAACAATCCATCTCGCCCGCCGAGGGGCAGGAGGGTCATTTCTTTCACACTCTCCAGTCGAGTTTTCTTTTTCCTGTTAAGGAATAATTAGTCAGTGACTAGTGGTGTTCCTGCGCTTCCCGATCCCCTCCGATCTCGCTGGTTTTCACGTTCCACGCTTCTTTTCAAGCAGATGAAGATAATTAGAGGACGAACGAATAGAGATGGAAAAAGCGAGTGTTACGGCTGATGGCGAGGGCCGCGAGGCCGCGCTTACACCGCATTCACTTGTTTGCTCACATTTTCTTTGGTTTTGCACCTCAGGAGCTCGAGAACAACTCGGGAGATTGTTTTTAAGACATGACGTCTTATTTATTTTTAAAAAGACCGTCTGCCGGGCCGTGCACCCATCCCCCTCTCCTTACAGGCCCCGACTATACATACGGGACATGAGGTAGGGGGGCAATGGCCTGGGGTCACTGTACACAGGGATCCTGTCGGTGTATACATATATGCAACTTCCATGACTGGGGGACAAAACACTTTCATAGCTGCCAAAATGGCGTCCAATGGGGAAGGTATGACCCCTTACAGGGGAGGTGTGACCCCTTACAGGGGAGGTGTGACCCCTTACAGGAAGGTACAGTATGACCCCTTACAGGGGAGGTGTGACCCCTTACAGGAAGGTGTGACCCCTTACAGGGGAGGTGTGACCCCTTACAGGGGAGGTGTGACCCCTTACAGGGGAGGTGTGACCCCTTACAGGAAGGTACAGTATGACCCCTTACAGGAAGGTATGACCCCTTACAGGGGAGGTATGACTCCTTACAGGGAGGTGTAACCCCTTACAGGGGAGGTGTGACCCCTTACAGGGGAGGTATGACCCCTTACAGGAAGGTATGACCCCTTACAGGAAGGTACAGTATGACCCCTTACAGGAAGGTATGACCCCTTACAGGGGAGGTATGACCCCTTACAGGGAAGGTGTGACCCCTTACAGGAAGGTATGACCCCTTACAGGGAGGTATGACCCCTTACAGGAAGGTACAGTATGACCCCTTACAGGGGAGGTGTGACCCCTTACAGGGGAGGTGTGACCCCTTACAGGGAAGGTATGACCCCTTACAGGGGAGGTGTGACCCCTTACAGGAAGGTACAGTATGACCCCTTACAGGAAGGTATGACCCCTTACAGGGGAGGTATGACTCCTTACAGGGAGGTGTAACCCCTTACAGGGAGGTGTGACCCCTTACAGGGAGGTGTGACCCCTTACAGGAAGGTGTGACCCCTTACAGGGAAGGTGTGACCCCTTACAGGGGAGGTGTGACCCCTTACAGGGAGGTGTGACCCCTTACAGGGAAGGTGTGACCCCTTACAGGAAGGTGTGACCCCTTACAGGAAGGTATGACCCCTTACAGGAAGGTGTGACCCCTTACAGGGGAGGTGTGACCCCTTACAGGAAGGTACAGTATGACCCCTTACAGGGGAGGTGTGACCCCTTACAGGGGAGGTGTGACCCCTTACAGGGGAGGTGTGACCCCTTACAGGAAGGTATGACCCCTTACAGGGGAGGTGTGACCCCTTACAGGAAGGTACAGTATGACCCCTTACAGGAAGGTGTGACCCCTTACAGGAAGGTATGACCCCTTACAGGAAGGTGTGACCCCTTACAGGAAGGTATGACCCCTTACAGGAAGGTGTGACCCCTTACAGGGGAGGTGTGACCCCTTACAGGAAGGTATGACCCCTTACAGGAAGGTGTGACCCCTTACAGGAAGGTATGACCCCTTACAGGAAGGTGTGACCCCTTACAGGGGAGGTGTGACCCCTTACAGGGGAGGTGTGACCCCTTACAGGAAGGTACAGTATGACCCCTTACAGGGGAGGTATGACCCCTTACAGGGGAGGTGTGACCCCTTACAGGGGAGGTGTGACCCCTTACAGGGGAGGTGTGACCCCTTACAGGGGAGGTGTGACCCCTTACAGGGAGGTGTGACCCCTTACAGGAAGGTACAGTATGACCCCTTACAGGGAGGTGTGACCCCTTACAGGGAGGTATGACCCCTTACAGGGAGGTGTGACCCCTTACAGGGGAGGTGTGACCCCTTACAGGGGAGGTGTGACCCCTTACAGGGAGGTGTGACCCCTTACAGGAAGGTACAGTATGACCCCTTACAGGGAAGGTGTGACCCCTTACAGGGGAGGTGTGACCCCTTACAGGGGAGGTATGACCCCTTACAGGGGAGGTGTGACCCCTTACAGGGGATGTATGACCCCTTACAGGGGAGGTGTGACCCCTTACAGGAAGGTATGACCCCTTACAGGGAGGTATGACCCCTTACAGGAAGGTACAGTATGACCCCTTACAGGGAGGTGTGACCCCTTACAGGGAGGTGTGACCCCTTACAGGGGAGGTATGACCCCTTACAGGAAGGTACAGTATGACCCCTTACAGGGGAAGTGTGACCCCTTACAGGGGAGGTGTGACCCCTTACAGGAGGCTATGACCCCTTACAGGGAGGTGTGACCCCTTACAGGGGAGGTATGACCCCTTACAGGGAGGTGTGACCCCTTACAGGAAGGTGTGACCCCTTACAGGGGAGGTATGACCCCTTACAGGAAGGTGTGACCCCTTACAGGGGAGGTATGACCCCTTACAGGGGAGGTGTGACCCCTTACAGGAAGGTACAGTATGACCCCTTACAGGAAGGTATGACCCCTTACAGGAAGGTGTGACCCCTTACAGGGGAGGTATGACCCCTTACAGGAGGTATGACCCCTTACAGGGGAGGTGTGACCCCTTACAGGGGAGGTATGACCCCTTACAGGAAGGTGTGACCCCTTACAGGGGAGGTATGACCCCTTACAGGGGAGGTGTGACCCCTTACAGTAAGGTACAGTATGACCCCTTACAGGGGAGGTATGACCCCTTACAGGGGAGGTATGACCCCTTACAGGAAGGTACAGTACGACCCCTTACAGGGGAGGTATGACCCCTTACAGGGAAGGTGTGACCCCCTTACAGGGGAGGTGTGACCCTTTACAGGGAGGTATGACCCCTTACAGGGAGGTACAGTATGACCCCTTACAGGGAGGTGTGACCCCTTACAGGGAAGGTGTGACCCCTTACAGGGAGGTATGACCCCTTACAGGGAGGTGTGACCCCTTACAGGGGAGGTATGACCCCTTACAGGGAAGGTGTGACCCCTTACAGGGAAGGTACAGGAAGCTAGGTGCGGACAGGTAACTGGTTAGGTGTCAGGTGTCAGGTGTCAGGTGTCGGTCAGAACACAGCAGAAACAAATCAGTGAATGAGCCGCAGCAAGAAAGTGCAGAGAGAACTGAAAAACATGGAGCGGATAACAAGACGTAACAAGGAACGTAACAAAACCAGAAACGGACTAAAAGGTTAAAAGCGCCGCGGCGCACAAACAGCAGACCGGCTGCTAAGGACCCCGTCAGCGCGCCATCTGCAACCGTCCCTGCCCGTAACCACGGACGCCAACAGCGTCCCTCCCAGCTGAACCGCGCGCCTCGGCAGAGGCAGGGGCCGAGAGCGCGGCTCGATTCCTGACAGGATGACTGTTCTTGTCTTCCCCCTTCCTCCTGGACTTCCACAAGAGGTGTCATCTTATTGCAGTGTCCTGAAACCCATGTGCTGTTTCTGGGTTCTTCTTTATGTCAGTCGACACTGAGGTATATCTTGCTGGGTTCTCTAATGCTTCCCTATGACGGTGATCAACCGCCGTGATGATGTTATGTCAGTGGTTGGTATATAGCTCAGCCAGTAGGATATAGTCGTGACACCAGTGCTAACTCAGTGTGATGGGACACCTGCTTTTAGTGTGTGTGGCTGGCTATATTGCTCCCCAATGGTCAGTGACCTGCCGGGTTGTGATGGGTCACTTGGGCTCTTATCATGGTGGTCCGGAGTGGGGAGATGACCCACCCAGACTGTACTGCCACCCAAAGAAAGGGGAAAATGCCCCAAGGACGGTGTGACCTGTGTGTAGGTGCTGGTGCAATGACCACTGAGTCTCAGTAAAATAAATGAACAGATCCTTACTGACAAGTCTCTGGCAATACAGGATAATAAGGTAACAAGTTGCTTCTGAGGTACAGACTTGAGTTCACCAAATCTGTGCTGAGAAATGTTAATGTGCTGAGGTGGAATAGCAGAGTTCAGAGGAGTGGAGAGGAGTTTGTCAGGAGAGCCCCAACCCAGTTTAGTAATGTGCTCTGCCGGAACTTGTGAGAAGAAATACTTGGAAGATACTTGGTAGAAGAAGAATACTTGTGTCTGTGTGTTGACCTTAGTGTTGCTAAACCACCTTCGGCCCTGCAGTGTCGGGTTAACCGTCCTACAAGGATGACACAAGTCCCAGTCCTGGTTACCTGAGTTAAGCTAAGTGTCCGAGTGTGTCCTGGTGTCACCTGTGATTAGAGATAGAGTACGTAGGCCTTGGATACAGCTTCCTTGCTCTATCCAGGTCAGTTCCTCTGTCTAGGAAACCGCCCTGCTCTCTTAAGAGAGGTTCTCAGGTTTTCCATATGTGTCTGTCCACTACCACAGCTGGTCTGTCCCAGATAGGGCTAAGTACAGCAAGGATGCCTGGTCTGTGTGTCTCAGAGGGGAACTAAGTAAGTGACGCTACACTTCCTCTCCCCATGTCACGACTTCCTACAGGGTGTGTAAGAGTCCTTGTGAGTGGTGGAGAAGAAAAGTGTGCCAAGAAAATAGAATAGAGATAAGTAGGAAAAAAAAACATCTCTCATTGGTGCACCGAACGGCATAATAAGACAGTAACCCTTGTAGGGGAGTTGCTCAGGTATAGCTAGGTAGCGGACGCAGACAGAGGAAAACAGGCAATTCACAGTTCAAATCTTAGTGTTTATTCACACCACAAAAACAAATGGAACAAAAATCCAGCATTCCCTTCCTGCTGCCATCACACATAAGTGCAGTTCCAGCTCGGCCTTTAAAGCAGTAACAGAAGTTCTAAGTGTTGGTTCAGACCTTACAGCAGCAGCTGCCTTGTACACAGTCCATGTGTCTGAACACAGTCCAACCAGTCCTCCTAGACAGATCACATAGGTGTCCTCCAGACTTGAGCACACACCACCTCTCCCTGCCCTCACTCCCAGCTCAGCTTTCTATCTTGGGAAATGCCTAAAAACCTGGAATGGCTTAATAACTCCAGTCCAGTCCTTGTATACAGCTCCCTGCATTACTCAGAGCAAGACAAGCTGAGAGGAAGATACCTCCCATCCAGCAACAACCCCCGGACTATGTCACATACCCCCCCCCCCTTTGTTCAACCTTGAGGGGGTGAACACTTGCCAAACAATGCACTCGGGACAGGGCATCTGCATTCCCTTGTAGTCGGCCTGCTCTGTGTTCTACCGTGAACTTGAAGTTCTGTAGTGACAAGAACCATCTGGTGACCCGAGCGTTCCTCTCCTTCGCCTGGCTCATCCACTTGAGAGGTGAATGGTCAGTCACCAGACGAAAATTCCTCCCCAACAAGTAATAACGGAGAGACCCCAGTGCCCACTTGATGGCTAGGCATTCCCTCTCCACTATACTGTACCTGGTTTTGGCTGGGGTAAGCTTGCGACTCAGGAATCCAACGGGATGTTCTTCCCCGTTAACCTCCTGAGACAGCACAGCCCCGAGGCCCCCCAGAGGCATCGGTCTGTACTACAAACTCCCTTTTGAAGTCAGGTGTCACCAGGACTGGTGACCCACACAAAGCAGACTTCAAAGCTGAAAAAGCCTTTTCCGCTTGGTCATTCCAGCGTACCATCACTGACTTATGTCCCTTCAAGAGCCCTGTCAATGGAGCTGCCAAAGTAGCCAAATGGGGAATAAACCTCATATAATATCCCACCAAACCCAGGAACGATTTTACTTGCCGGATAGTGACAGGCCTTGGCCAACCCTGTATCGCCTCTACCTTATTCATCTGGGGTTTGATGACTCCGCGCCCAATGACATAGCCTAAGTATCGGGCCTCCTCTAACCCTATGGCACATTTCTTTGGGTTAGCAGTTAGTCCCGCCCTACGGAGTGAGTCTAGTACGGCCTGTACCTTCGCTAGATGACTCTCCCAGTCAGTACTGAAAATGACAATATCGTCAAGGTACGCCGAGGCATACTGACGATGTGGACGAAGAACAATATCCATTAAACGCTGGAATGTGGCCGGAGCACCATGAAGACCAAAAGGTAATACCTTATACTGATATAGCCCCTCGGGTGTGACAAAGGCCGTTTTCTCCTTGGCAGCCTCCGTCAAGGGCACTTGCCAGTACCCTTTGGTGAGGTCCAAGGTGGAAAAGTACCTGGCCTGTCCTAAACGCTCAATTAACTCATCCACCCGGGGTATAGGATAGGCGTCAAATTTAGAGACCTCGTTTAGCTTACGAAAATCATTGCAAAAACGTAAAGTTCCATCCGGTTTGGGTATTAATACTATCGGGCTGGCCCACTCACTCTTAGATTCTTCAATCACGTCCAGCTGTAGCATCAACTGTACCTCCTCTGCGATGGCTTGGCGCCGAGCCTCGGGTACCCGGTACGGCTTTAGCCGGATTTTCACCCCAGGCTCGGTGACAATGTCATGTTGGATTACGGAGGTACGCCCAGGGAGGTCCGAGAACACGTCCGTGTTCCGACTAATGAACTCCTTGGCTTCCTGAGCCTGTTTCGGTGAAAGGCTGTCAGCAACACGTACTCTGGCAGCTGCTTCCCCTGAAACAGTCGGAGGTGCTAGCTTCCCTTCCCCTAAACATACCGACTGTGGGCAGCCAACACAAGTCTCTCTATCCTTCCATGGCTTCAGTAAATTGACATGGTAGATCTGCTGCGGTTTCCGCCGACCAGGCTGATGTACCTTGTAATTTACGTTGCTTACTTTCTCCAGAATTTCGTAGGGGCCCTGCCACCTCGCAAGGAACTTGCTGTCTACAGTCGGTACGAGAACCAAAACCCGATCTCCTGGGTTAAAGTTCCGGACCTGAGCTGCTCTATTGTAGACCTGACTCTGGGCTTGCTGAGCTGCCTCCATATGTTCCCTGACAAGGGGCATCACTGTCTCCATCGGGAGGGGTACTAGAGGACTGCGGAAGTGCTGCTGGGGGCTAGTTATCTGACAGGTTGGACAAGACTTACAAAATTCCTCCACCTCTTTGAATACCCCAGGCCAATAAAACCTCTGCAGTATACGGTCCTGGGTTTTCTGTGCCCCAAGGTGTCCACCTAACTCATGTTGGTGAGCAAGATTTAGTACCAGGTGATGATATGCCTGGGGCACTAATAATTGTTCAACATTCTCCCCACGTAGTTGAGTGACACGATATAACATATTGTGGTGAACCACAAAACGAGGAAATATAGCCTCAGCTCCAGACACTCCCCCGTGCTCGGGACAGAGTCGGGTCCCGGAGTTGTGCCGTGCCAAAATTGTCACCAGAGATGTCCAAATCTGACAATTCGGGGCCCGGTGGCAAGTCCTCTACATCCCCAACCATTACATTCACTGGAATTGTCTCCATCTCATCCACCGAAGTGACGGTCACCCCTACGGCTGGCCCTTCTATCTCGGTGGCCCATGGTTCTGGCTTAACATCTGGATTAGGACCCTCAGCTACTGCTCTGCCTGACTCTTGGGGACAGACATTCAAAAATGATGGCCACAATGCAGAGAATAAGGGAAAGTCTCTTCCTATTATCAGGTCATATGGCAGATTCGACGCTACTGCCACCTCATGGACTTTCTCCCCTGCAGGAGTTTTTATTACCACCTGGGCAGTAGGATAGTCTTTCAAGTCTCCATGAATACACAACACTCCAACTTTGCGCTTAGTGAACTGAGATGGAAGCGCCAGGGTATCCCGTACTAGGGTCACCAGGCTCCCCGAGTCCAGTAGAGCATTGACCCCGCACCTGCCGATAGACACTGGGCACATGGGAGGTGCCCTATCCTTGTCCGGGAGGTTAGCGGTACATACACTAACAGCAGGTCGGGCATAGAAGGATGTCCGGCGAGTATAGCCACAGTCCATAGGCTCAGAGGTTAAGGGGCACCTTGCCGCAACATGTCCCGGACCATTACAGCGCCAACAGCGGATAATGGGGACCTCATGTAACCTTGGGGAACGTTGGTTTGGTGGGGAGCTACTCCCAGCAGGAGCTTGAAGCTTTTTCTCAGCCACTGCAAGTGGGGGTATGGGACGGGGTGGCCTCCGGCCAGGGGTACAGTCTCGCACCAAGTCTTGGGTAGCTACATAACGTTCCACCAGACCAACCAGCTGGTCTAAATTGCCTGGGTCACCTTGGCCTACCCAGCGCTGGATAGTGACCGGCAGACTGCGCACAAATCGGTCAACCACCACCCTCTCCACTATTTGGGCTGGAGTTAAAGTCTCGGGCTGGAGCCATTTCTTTACCAGGTGCAGCAGGTCATAGGCTTGAGACCTGGCGGCTCTGGATTCCACAAACCCCCACTGATATACACGTTGGGCCCGAACATATATATTGACCCCCAAGCGTGCCAGGATCTCACCTTTCAGCTTTTGGTAGTCCTGGGCGTCCTCCCGAGTGAGGTCAAAGTATGCCTTTAGTGCATGTCCTGTGAGAAATGGGGCAACCACTTCAGCCCACTGGTCAGGCTGGAGACCCTCTCGCTCAGCCGTTCTCTCGAACACTCCCAGGAAGGCCTCCACATCATCCTTTGCCGTCACCTTTCTCAGCGCCGTCCGGACTCTCTCTCTGGCGGCAGGCTGTAGCTGGGAAACCACTGGCGGAGACTCACGAATGGCCACCATTTGTTGTAGCAGCAATTTGTTAGTCTCTTGCTGCTGGGCATTAGTCTGTTGCAGCTGGGCATTAGTCTCTTGCTGCTGGGTATTAGCCCGCACCAGCTGTTTAATCAACTCCTCCATCTTGTCTGGAGATGCCGGCTGAAGCTTTGCAGGCTTAATCCAGGACATGCAATGGTGCCAGGAAAAAAATAGGAAAAAAACCCTCTGTTTTTTCTCCTGCCTCACTGCGTATGCCCGCTCCAAGCCACCATATGTAGGGGAGTTGCTCAGGTATAGCTAGGTAGCGGTCGCAGACAGAGGAAAACAGGCAATTCACAGTTCAAATCTTAGGGGGAGATTTATCAAAGGGTGTAAAATTTAGACAGGTGCAAACTGCCCACAGCAACCAATCACAGCTCAGCTCCCACAGCAACCAATCACAGCTCAGCTCCCACAGCAACCAATCACAGCTAGGCTTTCCTTTCAGCACTGCCTAAAGCTGAGCTGTGATTGGTTGCTGTGGGTAGTTTGCACCAGTCTAAATTTTACACCCTTTGATAAATCTCCCCCTTAGTGTTTATTCACACCACAAAAACAAATGGAACAAAAATCCAGCATTCCCTTCCTGCTGCCATCACACATAAGTGCAGTCCCAGCTCGGCCTTTAAAGCAGTAACAGAAGTTCTAAGTGTTGGTTCAGACCTTACAGCAGCAGCTGCCTTGTACACAGTCCATGTGTCTGAACACAGTCCAACCAGTCCATGTGTCTGAACACAGTCCAACCAGTTCATGTGTCTGAACACAGTCCAACCAGTCCTCCTAGACAGATCACATAGGTGTCCTCCAGACTTGAGCACACACCACCTCCCTCTGCCCTCACTCCCAGCTCAGCTTTCTATGTTGGGAAATGCCTAAAAACCTGGAACGGCTTAATAACTCCAGTCCGGTCCTTGTATACAGCTCCCTGCATTACTCAGAGCAAGACAAGCTGAGAGGAAGATATCTCCCATCCAGCAACAACCCCCGGACTATGTCACACCCTATAGTGACTTCAGCTATGCAATGCGTACAGAATGGCATCTAGTGGTGAAAACTTACATATACCTTCATCACCACGGTACTCTAAAGTAAGAGGCTTTTGTGACAGGTGCCTAAACTAGGAACACCCATGGTGGGACACCACATCAGTAACTAGTAATTTCCTTTTATCACTTCCATTACATTGAAGGCAATAGGGGTTGATGTTATGTTACATTTTTATTGTACGAGAATGATTGGCAGCAGGCTGTATCCTCAGTCTTCCTGGAGCGGGCCTCTGGGATCTCTACCAGCATTGGGTGGTTCTCTCCAACACTGTGAGTATGGGTTATCTTCTTCTACAAGTAACACAAGAGTCCCCGAGTTGTGTATTGCTTAGACGGGTCCCTCCGGATACCCTCCGGCCTCTACTACAAGCCTCCACTACTAATTTGTCTAAAGTCCAAACTACTTGACGTTATTACCGATATTCTAGGAAAATGGCAGCAATTATTTCCAAGCACAAAACGCTATATGTGAACCTGCTGACACAACACACTGTACCGTTATTAGGAATTCTGCCAGTAAAACTCTTCTACGGGTTATGGGATCGGGACTCTGTGCTTACTATGCCGCATCACCCTAAAAGAGACACTGGGACACCAGGGACTACCTGCACCTTTACAGGGCGAGCGCTAGGACCCAGGGAGGGCAGATCCCACTCTGAGCCCCGTGACCACAACCCCTGGCACCCCTGGGTCACCACAGACTGGATATTGTATTGGAGCTGGAGGTTGGACCCCCAGACTGAATGAATCGGTGTCAGTAATCACAATTTATGCTGATGGAGCCGGAGACACATCAGTAACTTTACTTACATTACTATAAGAGATGAGCGAAGCTAAAAAATTACCTTATGAATCCAAAAGACTGGAAGCTCCATGAAGAGTGTGGAGACAGCCTGAGGACTGGCTGGGGAACATAGATCCAACCCTGGAAGACATGGAGACAGTCCTATACCACATGGAGACAGTCCTATACCACATGGAGACAGTCCTATAACACATGGAGACAGTCCTATAAGACATGGAGACAGTCCTATAAGACATGGAGACAGTCCTATACCACATGGAGACAGTCCTGGGAGACATGGACACATCAGTAACTTTACTTACATTACTATAAGAGATGAGCGAAGCTAAAAAATTACCTTATGAATCCAAAAGACTGGAAGCTCCATGAAGAATGTGGAGACAGCCTGAGGACTGGCTGGGGAACATAGATCCAACCCTGGAAGACATGGAGACAGTCCTATACCACATGGAGACAGTCCTATACCACATGGAGACAGTCCTATAACACATGGAGACAGTCCTATAAGACATGGAGACAGTCCTATAAGACATGGAGACAGTCCTATACCACATGGAGACAGTCCTGGGAGACATGGACACATCAGTAACTTTACTTACATTACTATAAGAGATGAGCGAAGCTAAAAAATTACCTTATGAATCCAAAAGACTGGAAGCTCCATGAAGAATGTGGAGACAGCCTGAGGACTGGCTGGGGAACATAGATCCAACCCTGGAAGACATGGAGACAGTCCTATACCACATGGAGACAGTCCTATACCACATGGAGACAGTCCTATAACACATGGAGACAGCCCTGGAAGACATGGACACAGTCCTATACCACATGGAGACAGTCCTATACCACATGGAGACAGCCCTATAAGATATGGACACAGCCCTGGAAGATATGGACACAGCCCTATACCACATGGAGACAGTCCTGGAACACATGGACACAGCCCTGGAAGACATGGACACAGCCCTGGAAGACATGGACACAGCCCTGGAAGACATGGACACAGCCCTGGAAGACATGGAGACAGTCCTATACCACATGGAGACAGCCCTGGAAGACATGGACACAGCCCTGGAAGACATGGACACAGCCCTGGAAGACATGGAGACAGTCCTATACCACATGGAGACAGCCCTGGAAGACATGGACACAGCCCTGGAAGACATGGAGACAGTCCTATAAGACATGGACACAGCCCTGAAAGACATGGAGACAGTCCTGGAAGACAAGGAGACAGTCCTGGGAGACATGGACACAGCCCTGGAAGACATGGAGACAGTCCTATAAGACATGGGGACAGTCCTGGGAGACATGGAGACAGTCCTGGAAGACATGGACACAGCCCTGGAAGATATGGACACAGCCCTGGAAGACATGGACACAGCCCTAGAAGACATGGAGACAGTCCTATAAAACATGGAGACAGTCCTGGGAGACATGGAGACAGTCCTGGAAGACATGGAGACAGTCCTATAACACATGGAGACAGTCCTGGAAGACATGGACACAGCCCTGAAAGATATGGACACAGCCCTGAAAGACATGGAGACAGTCCTATAAGACATGGAGTAAGCCGTGAAAGACACGGAGACAGTCCTGGAGGATATGGACACAGCCCTGAAAGACATGGAGACAGTCCTGGGAGACATGGAGATAGTCCTGGAAGACATGGAGACAGTCCTGGGAGACATGGACACAGCCCTGGAAAACATGGACACAGCCCTGGGAGACATGGACACAGCCGTGGGAGACATGGAGACAGTCCTGGAAGACATGGACACAGCCCTGGAAAACATGGACACAGCCGTGAGAGACATGGAGACAGTCCTGGGAGACATGGACACAGCCCTGGAAGACATGGACACAGCCCTGGGAGACATGAACACAGCCGTGGGAGACATGGAGACAGTCCTATAACACATGGAGACAGTCCTGGGAGACATGGAGACAGTCCTGGAAGACATGGAGACAGTCCTATAACACATGGAGACAGTCCTGGAAGACATGGACACAGCCCTGGATGCTGTTGGAGCAGGAGACACATCAGTAACTTTACTTACATTACTATAAGAGATGAGCGAAGCTAAAAAATCACCTTATGAATCCAAAAGACTGGAAGCTCCATGAAGAGTGTGGAGACAGCCTGAGGACTGGCTGGGGAACATAGATCCAACCCTGGAAGACATGGAGAAAGTCCTATACCACATGGAGACAGTCCTATACCACATGGAGACAGTCCAATACCACATGGAGACAGTCCAATACCACATGGAGACAGTCCTGGAAGACATGGAGACAGCCCTGGAATACATGGACACAGCCCTGGAAGACATGGACACAGCCCTGAAAGACATGGACACAGTCCTATAACACATGGAGACAGTCCTGGGAGACATGGAGACAGTCCTATAACACATGGAGACAGTCCTGGGAGACATGGACACAGTCCTGGAAGACATGGAAACAGCCCTGGAAGACATGGACACAGCCCTGGAAGACATGGAGACAGTCCTGGAAGACATGGAGACAGCCCTGGAACACATGGACACAGCCCTGGAACACATGGACACAGCCCTGTAAGACATGGACACAGCCCTGGAAGACATGGACACAGCCCTGGAAGACATGGACACAGCCCTAGAAGACATGGAGACAGTCCTATAACACATGGAGACAGTCCTGGGAGACATGGAGACAGTCCTGGAAGACATGGAGACAGTCCTATAACACATGGAGACAGTCCTGGAAGACATGGACACAGCCCTGGAAGACATGGAGACTGTCCTGGAAGATAAGGACACAGCCCTGGAAAACATGGACACAGCCCTGGGAGACATGGACACAGCCCTGGGAGACATGGAGACAGTCCTATAAGACATGGAGACAGTCCTGGAACATATGGACACAGCCCTGGAAGATATGGACACAGCCCTGAAAGACATGTAGACAGTCCTATAAGACATGGAGACAGCCCTGAAAGACATGGAGACAGTCCTGGAAGATATGGACACAGCCCTGGAAGATATGGACACAGCCCTGAAAGACATGGAGACAGTCCTATAACACATGGATACAGTCCTGGGAGACATGGAGACAGTCCTGGAAGACATGGAGACAGTCCTATAACACATGGAGACAGTCCTGGGAGACATGGAGACAGTCCTGGAAGACATGGAGACAGTCCTATAACACATGGAGACAGTCCTGGAAGATATGGACACAGCCCTGAAAGACATGGAGACAGTCCTATAACACATGGATACAGTCCTGGGAGACATGGAGACAGTCCTGGAAGACATGGAGACAGTCCTATAACACATGGAGACAGTCCTGGAAGACATGGACACAGCCCTGGAAGACATGGAGACAGTCCTGGAAGATATGGACACAGCCATGAAAGACATGGAGACAGTCCTGGAAGATATGGACACAACCATGAAAGACATGGAGACAGTCCTATAACACATGTAGACAGTCCTTGGAGACGTGGAGACAGCCCTGAAAGACATGGAGACAGTCCTGGAAGACATGGAAACAGCCTTGGAAGATATGGACACAGCCCTGGTAAACATGGAGACAGTCCTGGAAGACATGGTCACAGTCCTGGAAGACATGGACACAGCCCTTTAAGACATGGAGACAGTCCTGGAAGACATGGACACAGCTCTGAAAGACATGGAGACAGTCCTATAACACATGGAGACAGTCCTGGAAGACATGGACACAGCCCTGGAAGACATGGAGACAGCCCTGAAAGACATGGAGACAGTCCTATAACACATGGAGACAGTCCTGGGAGACATGGACACAGCTCTGGAAGACATGGAGACAGTCCTATAAGATATAAGGACAGTCCTGGGAGACATGGAGACAGTCCTGGAAGACATGGAGACAGTCCTGGAAGACATGGAGACAGTCATATAACACATGGAGACAGTCCTGGAAGACATGAACACAGCCCTGGAAGATATGGACACAGCCCTGAAAGACATGGAGACAGTCCTATAAGACATGGAGTAAGCCCTGAAAGAAATGGAGACAGTCCTGGAAGATATGGACACAGCCCTGAAAGATATGGACACAGCCCTGGAAGACATGGAGACAGTCCTGGAAGACATGGAGACAGTCCTATAACACATGGAGACAGTCCTGGATGATATGGACACAGCCCTGGAAGACATGGAGAAAGTCCTATACCACATGGAGACAGTCCTATACCACATGGAGACAGTCCAATACCACATGGAGACAGTCCAATACCACATGGAGACAGTCCTGGAAGACATGGAGACAGCCCTGGAATACATGGACACAGCCCTGGAAGACATGGACACAGCCCTGAAAGACATGGACACAGTCCTATAACACATGGAGACAGTCCTGGGAGACATGGAGACAGTCCTATAACACATGGAGACAGTCCTGGGAGACATGGACACAGTCCTGGAAGACATGGAAAGAGCCCTGGAAGACATGGACACAGCCCTGGAAGACATGGAGACAGTCCTGGAAGACATGGAGACAGCCCTGGAACACATGGACACAGCCCTGGAACACATGGACACAGCCCTGTAAGACATGGACACAGCCCTGGAAGACATGGACACAGCCCTGGAAGACATGGACACAGCCCTAGAAGACATGGAGACAGTCCTATAACACATGGAGACAGTCCTGGGAGACATGGAGACAGTCCTGGAAGACATGGAGACAGTCCTATAACACATGGAGACAGTCCTGGAAGACATGGACACAGCCCTGGAAGACATGGAGACTGTCCTGGAAGATAAGGACACAGCCCTGGAAAACATGGACACAGCCCTGGGAGACATGGACACAGCCCTGGGAGACATGGACACTGCCCTGGGAGACATGGAGACAGTCCTATAAGACATGGAGACAGTCCTGGAACATATGGACACAGCCCTGGAAGATATGGACACAGCCCTGAAAGACATGTAGACAGTCCTATAAGACATGGAGACAGCCCTGAAAGACATGGAGACAGTCCTGGAAGATATGGACACAGCCCTGGAAGATATGTACACAGCCCTGAAAGACATGGAGACAGTCCTATAACACATGGATACAGTCCTGGGAGACATGGAGACAGTCCTGGAAGACATGGAGACAGTCCTATAACACATGGAGACAGTCCTGGGAGATATGGACACAGCCCTGAAAGACATGGAGACAGTCCTATAACACATGGATACAGTCCTGGGAGACATGGAGACAGTCCTGGAAGACATGGAGACAGTCCTATAACACATGGAGACAGTCCTGGAAGACATGGACACAGCCCTGGAAGACATGGAGACAGTCCTGGAAGATATGGACACAGCCATGAAAGACATGGAGACAGTCCTGGAAGATATGGACACAACCATGAAAGACATGGAGACAGTCCTATAACACATGTAGACAGTCCTTGGAGACGTGGAGACAGCCCTGAAAGACATGGAGACAGTCCTGGAAGACATGGAAACAGCCCTGGAAGATATGGACACAGCCCTGGTAAACATGGAGACAGTCCTGGAAGACATGGTCACAGTCCTGGAAGACATGGACACAGCCCTTTAAGACATGGAGACAGTCCTGGAAGACATGGACACAGCTCTGAAAGACATGGAGACAGTCCTATAACACATGGAGACAGTCCTGGAAGACATGGACACAGCCCTGGAAGACATGGAGACAGCCCTGAAAGACATGGAGACAGTCCTATAACACATGGAGACAGTCCTGGGAGACATGGACACAGCTCTGGAAGACATGGAGACAGTCCTATAAGATATAAGGACAGTCCTGGGAGACATGGAGACAGTCCTGGAAGACATGGAGACAGTCCTGGAAGACATGGAGACAGTCATATAACACATGGAGACAGTCCTGGAAGACATGAACACAGCCCTGGAAGATATGGACACAGCCCTGAAAGACATGGAGACAGTCCTATAAGACATGGAGTAAGCCCTGAAAGAAATGGAGACAGTCCTGGAAGATATGGACACAGCCCTGAAAGATATGGACACAGCCCTGGAAGACATGGAGACAGTCCTGGAAGACATGGAGACAGTCCTATAACACATGGAGACAGTCCTGGATGATATGGACACAGCCCTGGAAGACATGGAGACAGTCCTGGAAGACATGGAGACAGTCCTATAACACAAGGAGACAGTCCTGGGAGACATGGAGACAGCCCTGAAAGACATGGAGACAGTCCTGGAAGACATGGAAACAGCCCTGGAAGACATGGACACAGCCCTGGTAAACATGGAGACAGCACTATAAGACATAGACACAGCCCTGGAAGACATGGACACAGCCCTGCAAGACATGGAGACAGTCCTATAACATATGGAGAAAGTTCTGGGAAACATGGACACAGCCCTGGAAGACATGGAGACAGTCCTATAAGATATGAACACAGCCCTGAAAGACATGGAGACAGTCCTGGAAGACATGGACACAGCCCTGGAAGACATGGAGACAGTCCTATAAGACATGGACACAGCCCTGGAAGATATGGACACAGCCCTGAAAGACATGGAGACAGTCCTATAAGACATGGAGACAGTCCTATAACACAAGGAGACAGTCCTGGGAGACATGGAGACAGCCCTGAAAGACATGGAGACAGTCCTGGAAGACATGGAAACAGCCCTGGAAGACATGGACACAGCCCTGGTAAACATGGAGACAGCACTATAAGACATAGACACAGCCCTGGAAGACATGGACACAGCCCTGCAAGACATGGAGACAGTCCTATAACATATGGAGAAAGTTCTGGGAAACATGGACACAGCCCTGGAAGACATGGAGACAGTCCTATAAGATATGAACACAGCCCTGAAAGACATGGAGACAGTCCTGGAAGACATGGACACAGCCCTGGAAGACATGGAGACAGTCCTATAAGACATGGACACAGCCCTGGAAGATATGGACACAGCCCTGAAAGACATGGAGACAGTCCTATAAGACATGGAGTAAGCCGTGAAAGACACGGAGACAGTCCTGGAGGATATGGACACAGCCCTGGAAGATATGGACACAGCCCTGAAAGACATGGAGACAGTCCTGGGAGACATGGAGACAGTCCTGGAAGACATGGAGACAGTCCTATAACACATGGAGACAGTCCTGGGAGACGTGGAGAAAGTCCTGGAAGACATGGAGACAGTCCTATAACACATGGAGACAGTCCTGGAAGACACGGACACAGCCCTGGAAGATATGGACACAGCCCTGAAAGACATGGAGACAGTCCTATAAGACATGGAGTAAGCCCTGAAAGACATGGAGACAGCCCTGGAAGATATGGACACAGCCCTGAAAGACATGGAGACAGTCCTGAAAGACATGGAGACAGTCCTGGGAGACATGGAGACAGTCCTGGGAGACATTGAGACAGTCCTGGGAGGCATGGAGACAGTCCTGGAAGACATGGACACAGCCCTGGAAGATATGGACACAGCCCTGAAAGACATGGAGACAGTCCTGGAAGACATGGACACAGCCCTGGAAGACATGGAGACAGTCCTATAAGATATGAACACAGCCCTGAAAGACATGGAGACAGTCCTGGAACACATGGACACAGCCCTGGAACACATGGACACAGCCCTGGAAGACATGGAGACAGTCCTATAACACATGGAGACAGTCCTGGGAGACATGGAGACAGTCCTGGAAGACATGGAGACAGTCCTATAACACATGGAGACAGTTTTGGAAGACATGGACACAGCCCTGGAAGATATGGACACAGCCCTGAAAGACATGGAGACAGTCCTATAAGACATGGAGTAAGCCCTGAAAGACGCGGAGACAGTCTTGGAGGATATGGACACAGCCCTGGAAGATATGGACACAGCCCTGGAAGACATGGACACAGCCCTGGAAGATATGGACACAGCCCTGGAGGATATGGACACAGCCCTGGGAGACATGGAGACAGTCCAATAAGACATGGAGACAGTCCAATAAGACATGGAGACAATCCTGGAAGACATGGACACAGCCCTGGAAGACATGGAAACAGCCCTGGAAGACATGGAGACAGTCCTATAAGATATGAACACAGCCCTGAAAGACATGGAGACAGTCCTGGAACACATGGACACAGCCCTGGAACACATGGACACAGCCCTGGAAGACATGGAGACAGTCCTATAACACATGGAGACAGTCCTGGGAGACATGGAGACAGTCCTGGAAGACATGGAGACAGTCCTATAACACATGGAGACAGTTTTGGAAGACATGGACACAGCCCTGGAAGATATGGACACAGCCCTGAAAGACATGGAGACAGTCCTATAAGACATGGAGTAAGCCCTGAAAGACACGGAGACAGTCTTGGAGGATATGGACACAGCCCTGGAAGACATGGACACAGCCCTGGAAGATATGGACACAGCCCTGGAGGATATGGACACAGCCCTGGGAGACATGGAGACAGTCCAATAAGACATGGAGACAATCCTGGAAGACATGGACACAGCCCTGGAAGACATGGAAACAGCCCTGGAAGACATGGAGACAGTCCTATAACACATGGAGACAGTCCTGGAAGACATGGACACAGCCCTGGAAGATATGGACACAGCCCTGGAAGATATGGACACAGCCCTGGAAGATATGGAGACAGTCCTGGAAGACATGGAGACAGTCCAATAAGACATGGAGACAGTCCAATAAGACATGGAGACAATCCTGGAAGACATGGACACAGCCCTGGAAGACATGGAAACAGCCCTGGAAGACATGGAGACAGTCCTATAACACATGGAGACAGTCCTGGAAGACATGGAAACAGCCCTGGTAGACATGGACACAGCCCTGGAAGATATGGACACAGCCCTGGAAGATATGGACACAGCCCTGGAAGACATGGACACAGCCCTGGAAGACATGGACACAGCCCTGGAAGATATGGAGACAGTCCTGGAAGACATGGACACAGCCCTGGAAGATATGGAGACAGTCCTGGAAGACATGGAGACAGTCCAATAAGACATGGAGACAGTCCAATAAGACATGGAGACAATCCTGGAACACATGGGAAACAGGAGTTCAGGGCAGGCCAGGCAGGTACTGGTAGTGGGGGACTCAATTATTAGGGGGACAGACAGGGCAATCTGTCACAAAGACCGGGATCGTCGAACAGTGTGTTGCCTTCCTGGCGCTCGAGTTCGTCACATCGCGGATCGGGCTGACAGATTACTGGGAGGGGCTGGCGATGACCCAGCAGTCATGGTGCACATTGGCACCAATGATAAAGTTAGAGGTAGGTGGCGGGTCCTTAAAAATGATTTCAGGGACTTAGGCAGGAAGCTTAAAACTAGGACCTCCAAGGTGATTTTTTCCGAAATATTACCTGTACCACGAGCCACACCTGAGAGACAGCGGGAGATTAGGGAGGTAAATAAGTGGCTCAAGAGCTGGTGTAGGATAGAGGGGTTTGGGTTCATGGAGAACTGGGCCGACTTCTCGGTCGGTTACAGGCTCTACGGTAGGGACGGGCTGCATCTCAATGGGGAGGGGGCAGCCGTGCTGGGGGAGAAGATGGCTAAGAGGTTGGAGGAGACCGGGGGGAGGGCAACTACAATATAATAAGTGAAGACAGAGTAGATGGAGAGCTGGGCCTAGATTATGGAACTGGGGGTGGAGTGGCGGGAGGGGTTAGAATAGTCACTAGTGATAAAAGGAAAGGGAATATGGACAAATATATTAAATGTATGTATACTAATGCTCGAAGCCTCACTAATAAATCTGAGGAATTAGAACTCATAATGGTTGAAGAGAAATATGATATAGTGGGGATAAGCGAGACATGGCTGGATGAGAGTTATGACTGGGCCGTTAATATCCAGGGTTATAGTCTATTCAGAAATGACCGTAAAAATAAGAAAGGGGGAGGGGTCTGTCTATATGTTAAATCATGCCTTAAGCCTATTCTGCGGGAGGATATATGTGATGATAATGTGGAGTCTCTTTGGGTAGAAATAAGGGGAGGGACAAAGAATAATAAAATTCTTATAGGAGTGAGTTATAAACCTCCAAGTATAGTGGAAGAATCAGAAAATCTTCTTATAAGACAAATAGATGCGGCAGCGAAGCAGGGGGAAGTCATTATTATGGGGGACTATAACTACCCAAATATCAACTGGAAAGCAGAAACCTGCAGCTCCAGGAAGGGAAGCGTGTTTTTGGAAATAGTAAAAGATAATTACCTTTCCCAACTAGTAGAGGAACCAACAAGAGGGGGGGCCCTTCTGGACCTGATCTTAACCAATAGGCCCGACAGAATATCAAAAATAGAGGTGGGGGGTCACCTAGGTAATAGTGACCATAACATAGTAAGTTTTCAATTATCCTTCAATAAAATGATTAGCAGAGGGGCTACAAAAACATTAAATTTCAGGAAGGCTAATTTCCAAAAACTAAGAGAGGACCTTGGGAACATAGACTGGGACAATGCCTTCAGAAATAAAAGTACACAAGAGAAATGGGACATATTTAAGAGCATCCTGGGTAAATCGTGTGAACGACACATACCATATGGGAATAAACGTAGTAGAAATAAGAGAAATCCAATGTGGTTAACTACAGCTGTAAGGGGTGCAATAAATGATAAAAAACAAGCATTCAGACTACTAAAACAAGAAGGTAGTGGGGAAGCATTGAGCAACTATAGACAGAAGAATAGAATGTGTAAAACGCAAATAAAAGAAGCAAAAATAGCAACAGAAAGAAGGATAGCCACAGAAAGTAAAACAAATCCCAAAATGTTCTTCACCTATATAAATAACAAAAGACTTAAAACCGAAAATGTTGGTCCCCTCAAAAATAATCTGGGTGTAATGGTGGAGGGGGAAGAGGAAAAGGCCAATCTACTAAATACATTCTTCTCTACTGTATTCACAGAGGAGAATCCCATAACAGACGACATGACTAGGGATAATGTTAATCCTCCCATAAATCTCACCTGCCTAACACAACAAGAAGTGGGGAAACGCCTTAAAAACATTAAAATCCATAAGTCACCGGGCCCAGAAGGTATCCATCCTAGGGTTTTGCAAGAATTAAATACTGTGTTGGACAGACCGTTATTCCTATTATTTAAAGATTCTATTACGACAGGGATTCTTCCACAGGACTGGCGCATAGCTAATGTGGTACCAATATTCAAGAAGGGGTCAAGGAGTGATCCTGGAAACTACAGGCCTGTAAGTCTAACATCTATAGTAGGTAAAGTATTTGAGGGGATTGTAAGAGATGCTATACTGGAGTATCTTAATGAAAATAATCTTATGACGCAGCACCAGCATGGATTTATGAGGGATCGGTCCTGTCAGACTAATCTGATCGGCTTCTATGAAGAGGTAAGTTATAGACTGGACCTGGGGGAGGCTGTGGATGTTGTGTATCTGGACTTTTCAAAGGCATTTGATACTGTGCCGCATGAAAGGTTGGTCTACAAAATGAGGATACTGGGACTCGGGGAAAACGTATGCAAATGGGTAAGTAACTGGTTGTGTGATAGAAAACAGAGGGTGGTCATTGATGGAACATATTCAGATTGGGTTTTAGTTACTAGTGGGGTACCACAGGGGTCAGTGTTGGGTCCACTTCTTTTTAATATTTTTATTAATGATCTTGTAGAGGGGCTACAGAGTAGAATCTCCATTTTTGCAGATGATACTAAACTGGGTAAAGTAATCAGCACAGAGGAGGATAATATCATATTACAGAGGGATTTGGAGAAGCTAGAGGCTTGGGCGGAGAAATGGCAAATGAAGTTTAATGTGGATAAATGTAAGGTTATGCATTTGGGCCATAGAAATAATAAGTACAGTTATGTGCTAAATAATAAAACACTGGGTAAAACTACTTCCGAAAAGGACCTGGGGGTATTGGTGGACAGTAAACTCAACTTTAGTGATCAGTGCCAGGCAGCAGCTGCCAAGGCTAATAAAATAATGGGGTGCATCAAAAGAGGTATAGATGCTAAAGATGAGAACATAGTTTTGCCTCTTTATAAATCACTGGTCAGACCACACATGGAATACTGTGTACAGTTTTGGGCACCGGTATATAAGAAGGACACAGCTGAACTAGAGCGGGTGCAGAGGAGGGCAACAAAGGTCATTAAGGGAATGGGGGGGTTACAGGACCAGGACAGGTTATCACGCTTGGGGTTATTTACGCTAGAAAAGAGACGTCTTAGGGGCGATCTGATCACAATGTACAAATATATGAATGGACAGTACAGAGATCTTTGTAGTGGTCTTTTTACTCCTAGGTCTGTAACAATGACAAGGGGGCATCCTCTACGTCTAGAGGAAAGAAGGTTTCATCATCAGCATCGACGCGGGTTCTTTACTGTACGAGCGGTAAGACTGTGGAACTCTCTGCCACATGATGTTGTCATGGCTGATTCATTAAATAAGTTCAAGGGAGGCCTGGATGATTTTCTTGAAAAATATAATATTACAAGTTATGGGCATTAGATTTCTGGTGATACGTTGATCGGGGGATTGTTCTGGTTGCCATTGCAGTCGGGGGAGGGGGGGGGAGTTTCTCCCTGTGGTGGGGCGTTTGTCTTCTGCCCCATAGGGGTTTTTCGCCTTCCTGGATCAACACAGTAGGATTTTCCTAGGTTGAACCTGATGGACTCTTGTCTTCTTTCAACCCTATTTACTATGTTACTATGTTACATGGACACAGCCCTGGAACACATGGACACAGCCCTGGAAGACATGGAGACAGTCCTATAACACATGGAGACAGTCCTGGGAGACATGGAGACAGTCCTGGAAGACATGGAGACAGTCCTATAACACATGGAGACAGTTTTGGAAGACATGGACACAGCCCTGGAAGATATGGACACAGCCCTGAAAGACATGGAGACAGTCCTATAAGACATAGAGTAAGCCCTGAAAGACACGGAGACAGTCTTGGAGGATATGGACACAGCCCTGGAAGACATGGACACAGCCCTGGAAGATATGGACACAGCCCTGGAGGATATGGACACAGCCCTGGGAGACATGGAGACAGTCCAATAAGACATGGAGACAATCCTGGAAGACATGGACACAGCCCTGGAAGACATGGAAACAGCCCTGGAAGACATGGAGACAGTCCTATAACACATGGAGACAGTCCTGGAAGACATGGACACAGCCCTGGAAGATATGGACACAGCCCTGGAAGATATGGACACAGCCCTGGAAGATATGGAGACAGTCCTGGAAGACATGGAGACAGTCCAATAAGACATGGAGACAGTCCAATAAGACATGGAGACAATCCTGGAAGACATGGACACAGCCCTGGAAGACATGGAAACAGCCCTGGAAGACATGGAGACAGTCCTATAACACATGGAGACAGTCCTGGAAGACATGGAAACAGCCCTGGTAGACATGGACACAGCCCTGGAAGATATGGACACAGCCCTGGAAGATATGGATACAGCCCTGGAAGACATGGACACAGCCCTGGAAGACATGGACACAGCCCTGGAAGATATGGAGACAGTCCTGGAAGACATGGACACAGCCCTGGAAGATATGGAGACAGTCCTGGAAGGCATGGAGACAGTCCAATAAGACATGGAGACAGTCCAATAAGACATGGAGACAATCCTGGAACACATGGACACAGCCCTGGAACACATGGACACAGCCCTGGAAGACATGGAGACAGTCCTATAACACATGGAGACAGTCCTGGGAGACATGGAGACAGTCCTGGAAGACATGGAGACAGTCCTATAACACATGGAGACAGTTTTGGAAGACATGGACACAGCCCTGGAAGATATGGACACAGCCCTGAAAGACATGGAGACAGTCCTATAAGACATGGAGTAAGCCCTGAAAGACACGGAGACAGTCTTGGAGGATATGGACACAGCCCTGGAAGACATGGACACAGCCCTGGAAGATATGGACACAGCCCTGGAGGATATGGACACAGCCCTGGGAGACATGGAGACAGTCCAATAAGACATGGAGACAGTCCAATAAGACATGGAGACAATCCTGGAAGACATGGACACAGCCCTGGAAGACATGGAAACAGCCCTGGAAGACATGGAGACAGTCCAATAAGACATGGAGACAATCCTGGAAGATATGGACACAGTCCTGGATAGTATCCATGTTTTCCATCTGGTGCTCGAGCTGTCTCCACCCTCTTCATGGAGCGGCCAGTCTGCGGGAGTCTTTGTGCTGCTTTGCTCGTCTCTAACTCCTCTAGATGATGATATTATTGGTGATTACGTCACGGAGCCGGAGCGTTATGGAGCAGATGTGAATCTCTTCTTATTATCCGGCAGGAGATGTAAAAGTTCTCGTCTTCCACCAGAGCCCTGAATAGTTCTGACTGAATTCCTCCAGACGTATGGGCCGGCCTTTGTGTCCCTGGTGGTTCTTGCCCTTTATGATGCATCATATGGAGTTTTAGATCTCCTGATAGGTCAAACACTGCACTAAAAAGCGCCAGGAAATTCAGATTTCACATCAAAGAGATTTTGTTCAGATTGAATTAAATAATAACTATTAAAGATTCCTAAATATAACCGCCGCGGATTCATTGTGGAAACCAGGACACGGCTCGCTACTCGTCATACCTGGCGGGAGGCAAAGGGCTTTCCAGAAGGATTTGCTGCTTTCATCCATTTTCCCTATCATACATACATATCATACATATCATACATATCATACATACATGTGGTTTATATAGGTGAGTCCAGTATAGATCTCCATATCATATATACACGCAGGGCCGTATCCGCCACTAGGCACCAGCAGGGAACCCTTTTTTTTCATTCTTTTTTACCCTGTCGCTGCCATAGGAACTGGCCCAAGGAGGGGGGATAGCAGGGTAGAGGGGGATGTGTGTGTGGGGATAGTGTAAGGGTCGGGATGTGTGTGTGGGGGTAGTGTAAGGGCCGGGATGTGTGTGTGGGGGTAGTGTAAGGGCCGGGATGTGTGTGGGGGTAGTGTAAGGGCCGGGATATGTGTGGGGGTAGTGTAAGGGCCGGGATGTGTGTGGGGGTAGAGTAAGGGCCGGGATGTGTGTGGGGATAGTGTAAGGGCCGGGATGTGTGCGGGGGTAGTGTAAGGGCCGGGATGTGTGTGGGGGTAGTGTAAGGGTCGGGATGTGTGTGTGGGGGTAGTGTAAGGGCCGGGATGTGTGTGGGGGTAGTGTAAGGGCCGGGATGTGTGTGTGGGTAGTGTAAGGGCCGGGATGTGTGTGGGGGTACTGTAAGGGCCGGGATGTGTGTGGGGGTAGTGTAAGGGCCGGGATGTGTGTGGGGGTAGTGTAAGGGCCGGGATGTGTGTGTGGGGGTAGCGTAAGGGCCGGGATGTGTGTGGGGGTAGTGTAAGGGCCGGGATGTGTGTGGGGGTAGTGTAAGGGGCGGGATGTGTGTGGGGGTAGTGTAAGGGCCGGGATGTGTGTGTGGGGGTACTGTAAGGGCCGGGATGTGTGTGGGGGTAGTGTTAGGGCCGGGATGTGTGTGTGTGTGGGGATAGTGTAAGGGCCGGGATGTGTGTGGGGGTAGTGTAAGGGCCGGGATGTGTGTGTGGGGGTAGTGTAAGGGCCGGGATGTGTGTGTGGGGGTAGTGTAAGGGTCGGGATGTGTGTGTGGGGGTAGTGTAAGGGCCGGGAGGTGTGTGTGGGGGATAGTGTAAGGGCCAGGATGTGTGTGTGGGGGGGTAGTGTAAGGGCCGGGATGTGTGTGGGGGGGGGATAGTGTAAGGGCCGGGATGTGTGTGTGTGTGGGGATAGTGTAAGGGTCGGGATGTGTGTGTGTGTGGGGGTAGTGTAAGGGCCGGATGTGTGTGTGGGGGTAGTGTAAGGGCCGGGATGTGTGTGTCGGGGTAGTGTAAGGGCCGGGATGTGTGTGGGGGTAGTGTAAGGGCCGGGATGTGTGTGTGGGGGGGGGGTAGTGTAAGGGCCGGGATGTGTGTGTGTGGGGATAGTGTAAGGGCCGGGATGTGTGTGTGTGGGGGGGGGGTAGTGTAAGGGCCGGGATGTGTGTGTGGGGGTAGTGTAAGGTCCGGGATGTGTGTGTGGGGATAGTGTAAGGGCCGAGATGTGTGTGTGTGTGTGGGGGGGGGGGGTAGTGTAAGGGCCGAGATGTGTGTGTGTGTGTGTGGGGGGGGGGTGGGGGGGGGGGTAGTGTAAGGTCCGGGATGTGTGTGGGGGATAGTGTAAGGGCCGGGATAGGTGTGTGTGGGGGGGGGTAGTGTAAGGGCCGGGATGTGTGTGTGGGGATAGTGTAAGGGCCCTATTCCACAGGACAATTATCGTTCGCATAATCGTTAACGATTAACGATCTCAAACGACCGCTATTGCGAAAGACCTGAAAACGTTCACTCATTTCCATGGAGCGATAATCGTCACTTATGATCGTATTTGCGATCGTTTTTTCTTCGCTATTTGTTCGCTATTGCGTTCGTATCTACTGCGAACGACCGAACGATGTCTTATTCAATGCGAACGATTCACAAACGTTTTGCGAACGAGCAACAATAAAAATAGGTCCAGGTCTTATAAAGCGATCAATGATTTCTCGTTCGGTCGTTAATCGTTAACTGCTATTCAACCGAACGATTATCGTTTAGATTCGAACGATTTAACGATAATCTGAACGATAATCGTCCGGTGGAATAGGGCCCTAAGGGCCAGGATGTGTGTGTGGGGGGGGTAGGGTATCTATCCTAAGTAATAAGAAGGGAAATACTAATAGGGCCAACTAGATGGACCTAGTGGTCTTTTTCTGTCATACATACATGTAGTTTATATAGAAGAGTCCAGTATGGATCTTACATTGTTCCGTTCTTACATTGATGCGTTGTTGTATTGATGCGTTCGTACGCTGTTAGGCCATGTTCAGACCTCGTAAGAGACCGGACATTCTGTGACCCGGCTGGGATCCCGGCTGGAGCGTATACTGTGTGTATGTATATATTTACTATGTGTATACACTCCGCCCGGGATTCCATAGACGGCAATGTAACGTATATTTTCATATTAATCGTGGCCATTGTTGCAATCAGCAACAACGGCCATAGATTTATGAAAATAGATGTAGTGTGAACATAGCCTTACATTGGTTTGTTGTTATGTTGTTACATTGTTACATTCTTGCAGTGTTACATTGTTGCATTGTTACTTTGTTATGTTGTTACATTGTTAGGCTATGTTCACACAACCTAAGTTTCCTAGTAATCACAGTCATTGTTGAAGAACGGCAACAATGGTCGTAATTACTGTGGAACTTACATTGTGCTGCAGCTAAGGGAATCGCGGCCGGAGTGTATACACATAGGGGAGATTTATCAGACATGGTGTAAAGTGACACTGGCTCAATCGCCCCCGGCAACCAGTCTGTGAGGAATGAAAAGCGGAATCTGATTGGTTGCCGGGGGCAACAGAGCCGGTGTTACTTTACATCATAAAAATGAAAGTCTGTCTGTCTGTCTGTCTGTCTGTCCTCTATAGACTTCCAAACACCTGAACCTTTTGACCCCAAATTTGGCCCACAGATACATTGGGTGCCCGGGAAGGTTATTGCGAAGGTCCCGTCCCCGCCAGATGTACAGGAGGGGAGGGGGAGGGGGAAGAGCGTCGCCCCATAGGGATGAATTGGAAAATCTCCTCACTGCAAACACAGGTGATACTAGAAAATGTACCCGGCGCTGCCCGGGTATAAAGTGTCAGTGTGTTAATTAGATTTGTTCTAAGGTGCCCAGGAGGCCAAGCTAAAGGTATTGTTTCATCTGAGTTAATCAGTGGAATTAGTGTATACCTGTAGTGCATAGTTGGAGGGGTTCTGTATACCCACAATGTATAGTTTTTAGGGGTCTCGCATATATGTAGTGCATAGTTGGGGGGGCTTTATACCTATAGTGTATAGTTGAGGGAGGTCCTGTATACCTGCAGTGTACAGTTGGTGAAGGTCCTGTATACCTGTACTGTATAGTTTGGGGGTCCTGTATACCTGTAGTATATAGTTGGTGCTGTATACCTGTAATGTATAGTTGGTGGAGGTCTTGTATACCTGTAGTTTATAGTTTGAGGGTCCTGGATACCTGTAGTGTATAATTGGTGGAGGTCTTGTATACCTGTAGTATATAGTTCGGGGGTCCTGTATACCTGTAGTAAATAGTTTGAGGGTCCTTTATAACTATAGTATAGAGTTGGTGGAGGTCCTGTATACCTGTAGTGTATAGTTTGGGGTCCTATATACCTTTAGTATATAGCTGGTGGAGTTCCTGTATACCTGTAGTATATTTGGGGTCCTGTATACTTGTAGTATAGAGTTGGTGAAGGTGCTGTATACCTGTATTATAGAGTTGGTGTAGGTCCTGTATACCTGTAGTGTATGGTTTTGAGGTCCTATATACCTGTAGTATATAGTTGGTGGAGTTCCTGTATACCTGTAGTGTATAGTTTTGGGGTCCTGTATACCTGTAGTGTATAGTTTGGGGTCCTGTATACCTGTAGTATATAGTTGGTGGAGGTCCTGTATACCTGAAGTATATAGTTGGTGGAGGTCCTATATACCTGAAGTATATAGTTGGTGGAGGTCCTGTATACCTGTAGTATATAGTTTTGGGGTCCTGTATACCTGTAGTGTAAAGTTTGGGGTCCTGTATACCTGTAGTATATAGTTTTGTGGAGGTCCCGTGCACTTTTAGTGTATAGTTTTGGGGTCCTGTATACCTGTAGTGTCCTGTATACCTGCAGGGTTGTATTTACCCGTATGGCAGTGTTATTCAGTCACAGTGTGTCGGTATTGGTCATGTCTGGTATGGGGGTGTTATCCAGTCACAGTATGGCGGTATTGGTCAGGTCTGGTGTGGCGGTGTTATCCAGTCACGGTATGGTGGTATTGGTTCAGGTCTGGTATAGCGGTGTTATCCAGTCACAGTATGGCAGTATTGGTCAGGTCTGATATGATGGTGTTATCCAGTCACAGTATGGTGGTATTGGTCAGGTCTGGTGTGGCGGTGTTACCCAGTCACAGTTTGCCGGTATGGGTCAGGTCTGGTATGGCAGTGTTTTCCAGTCACAGTATAGCGGTATTGGTCAGGTCTGGTATGACAGTGTTATCCAGCACAGTATAGCGGTATTGGTCAGGTCTTATATGACAGTGTTATTGTCATGAATGTGCCTGTGCGGAACTCCGTGCGCCCCTTGGCTCGTGCTGCGCGCTTGAAATGGCGCTGATATTCAGTGTTTTTGTATGTTTGTGCGGTGTCCTGGGCCTTGTCTGAACACTGGCCTATTTCCTTCTGTGTTTGTTCAGCCACACCCACCTGAGATACTCCTGGCCATTTCGGAGTTAACTCTGATGCTGGTTAGCTTGTCTGGTCAGGTTGCTCTTGCCCCAGATGTTCTGAGGAGATTAGGGGTCTGGTCCAATCAGCTCCTACACTGGACCTCTGGTCTCCTATATAGTGTCTGCCGGCCTGCCTCTCACTGCCGGATATTGAGCGCGTCTCTGCCTGCTTCTGCCTCTGTTTAGCTCTGTGTTTATTCTGACTATTTTTGCCTTGTATTCTGACTATCCCTGCTAGCTGCTGCCCCTGACCATATTGCCTGTTTATTGACCTTGCTTGTTGGATTGTGTTTTTGTACTGCGCTGCCCGATTGTTGTGACCCGGACTGTCAACCATTCTTTATTGTGTTTTGTCTGTCTGTCTTGTCTTTGTGTCCCACCAAGCCAGTACAGGGACCGCCGCCCAGTTGCTGCCCTAGGGTTTAGCCTAGGGGGGCAAGTAGGTAGAGTCAGTGGGCGGGGCTGAGCTTAGGGTGCACTGTCTCTGTGTGTCTGGTGTCACCGGTTCCTGACAGTTATCCAGCACAGTTTGGCGGTATTGGTCAGGTCTGGCAGTGTTATCCAGTCACAGTATGGCGGTATTGGTCAGGTCTGGTATGGCAGTGTTATCCAGCACAGTATGGCGGTATTGGTCAGGTCTGGTGTAGCAGTGTTACCCAGTCACAGTTTGGTATACCTGTTGTGCCCTGTATATACATGTACTGTATAGATGGAGTAGGGGGTCCTGTATATACATGTACTGTATAGATGGAGTAGGGGGTCCTGTATATACATGTACTGTATAGATGGAGAAGGGGGTCCTGTATATACATGTACTGTATAGATGGAGTAGGGGGCCCTGTATATACATGTACTGTATAGATGGAGTAGGGGGTCCTGTATATACATGTACTGTATAGATGGAGTAGGGGGCCCTGTATATACATGTACTGTATAGATGGAGTAGGGGGCCCTGTATATACATGTACTGTATAGATGGAGTAGGGGGTCCTGTATACATGTACTGTATAGATGGAGTAGGGGGTCCTGTATATACATGTACTGTATAGATGGAGAAGGGGGTCCTGTATATACATGTACTGTATAGATGGAGTAGGGGGTCCTGTATATATGTACTGTATAGATGGAGTAGGGGGTCCTGTATATACATGTACTGTATAGATGGAGTAGGGGGTCCTGTATATACATGTACTGTATAGATGGAATAGGGGGTCCTGTATATACATGTACTGTATAGATGGAGTAGGGGGTCCTGTATATACATGTACTGTATAGATGGAGTAGGGGGTCCTGTATATACATGTACTGTATAGATGGAGTAGGGGGCCCTGTATATACATGTACTGTATAGATGGAGTAGGGGGTCCTGTATACATGTACTGTATAGATGGAGTAGGGGGTCCTGTATATACATGCACTGTATAGATGGAGTAGGGGGTCCTGTATATACATGTACTGTATAGATGGAGTAGGGGGTCCTGTATATACATGTCCTGTATAGATGGAGTAGGGGGTCCTATATATACATGTACTGTATAGATGGAGTAGGGGGTCCTGTATATACATGTACTGTATAGATGGAGTAGGGGGTCCTGTATATACATATACTGTATAGATGGAGTAGGGGGCCCTGTATATACATGTACTGTATAGATGGAGTAGGGGGTCCTGTATATACATGTACTGTATAGATGGAGTAGGGGGCCCTGTATATACATGTACTGTATAGATGGAGTAGGGGGTCCTGTATACATGTACTGTATAGATGGAGTAGGGGGTCCTGTATACATGTACTGTATAGATGGAGAAGGGGGTCCTGTATATACATGTACTGTATAGATGGAGTAGGGGGTCCTGTATACATGTACTTTATAGATGGAGTAGGGGGTCCTGTATATACATGTACTGTATAGGTGGAGTAGGGGGTCCTGTATACATGTACTGTATAGATGGAGTAGGGGGTCCTGTATATACATGTACTGTATAGATGGAGTAGGGGGTCCTGTATACATGTACTGTATAGATGGAGTAGGGGGTCCTGTATATACATGTACTGTATAGATGGAGTAGGGGGTCCTGTATATACATGCACTGTATAGATGGAGTAGGGGGTCCTGTATATACATGTACTGTATAGATGGAGTAGGGGGTCCTGTATATACATGTACTGTATAGATGGAGTAGGGGGTCCTGTATATACATGTACTGTATAGATGGAGTAGGGGGTCCTGTATATACATGTACTGTATAGATGGAGAAGGGGGTCCTGTATATACATGTACTGTATAGATGGAGTAGGGGGTCCTATATATACATGTACTGTATAGATGGAGTAGGGGGTCCTGTATATACATGTACTGTATAGATGGAGTAGGGGGTCCTGTATATACATATACTGTATAGATGGAGTAGGGGGTCCTGTATACATGTACTGTATAGATGGAGTAGGGGGTCCTGTATATACATGTACTGTATAGATGGAGTAGGGGGTCCTGTATATACATGCACTGTATAGATGGAGTAGGGGGTCCTGTATATACATGTACTGTATAGATGGAGTAGGGGGTCCTGTATATACATGTACTGTATAGATGGAGTAGGGGGTCCTGTATACATGTACTTTATAGATGGAGTAGGGGGTCCTGTATATACATGTACTGTATAGGTGGAGTAGGGGGTCCTGTATACATGTACTGTATAGATGGAGTAGGGGGTCCTGTATATACATGTACTGTATAGATAGAGTAGGGGGTCCTGTATATACATGTACTGTATAGATGGAGTAGGGGGTCCTGTATATACATGTACTGTATAGATGGAGTAGGGGGTCCTGTATACATGTACTGTATAGATGGAGTAGGGGGTCCTGTATATACATGTACTGTATAGATGGAGTAGGGGGTCCTGTATATACATGTACTGTATAGATGAAGTAGGGGGTCCTGTATATACATGTACTGTATAGATGGAGTAGGGGTTCCTGTATACCTGTACTGTATAGATGGAGTAGGGGGTCCTGTATACCTGTACTGTATAGATGGAGTAGGGGGTCCTGTATATACATGTGCTGTATAGATGGAGTAGGGGGTCCTGTATACATGTACTGTATAGATGGAGTAGGGGGTCCTGTATACATGTACTGTATAGATGGAGTAGGGGGTCCTGTATATACATGTACTGTATAGATGGAGTAGGGGGTCTACCAGTTATTACTGTGGATGTTGTGAGGCAGCTTCCCTAGCAACCATTGCTCCCTGTGAAAATGAAAGCAGTAATCCTATTGGTTGCTAAGGCTCCAACTGCCGTGTCTGCTGCAGCTAATTATATCACCTGTGTTTGCAGTGACGAGATTTTCCCATTCATCTCTATGGGGCGCCTCTCTTTCCCCTCCCCCTCCCCTCCTGTACATCTGGCGGGGACGGGACCTTCGCAATAACCTTCCCGGGCACCCAATGTATCTGTGTGCCAAATTTGGGGTCAAATGGTTCAGGCGTTTGGAAGTCTATAGAGGACAGACGGACAGACAGACTTTGATTTTTATGATATAGATATTTAGCTGCAGCAGACACGGCAGTTGGAGTCTTAGCAACCAATAGGATTACTGCTTTCATTTTCACAGGGAGTTGTGGTTGCTAGGGAAGCTGCCTCACAACATCCACAGTAATAACTGGTAAACCCCCTACTCCAACTATACAGTACATATATACAGGACCCCCTACTCCATCTATACAGTACATGTATACAGGACCCCCTACTCCATCTATACAGTACAGGTATACAGGACCCCCTACTCCATCTATACAGTACATGTATACAGGACCACCTACTTCATCTATACTGTACATATATATACAGGACCCACTACTGCATCTATACAGTACATGTATAAAGGGCCCCCTACTCCATCTATACAGTACATGTATACAGGACCCCCTACTCCATCTATACAGTACATGTATACAGGACCCTCTACTCCATCTATACAGTACATGTATACAGGGCCCCCTACTCCATCTATACAGTACATGTATACAGGACCCCCTACTCCATCTATACTGTACATTTATATATATATATATATATATATATATATATATATATACACAGGACCCACTACTGCATCTATACAGTACATGTATACAGGAACCCCTATTCCAACTATGCAGTACATGTATACAGGACCCCCTACTCCATCTATACAGTACATGTATACAGGGCCCTTTACTCCATCTATACAGTACATGTATACGGGACCCCCTACTCCATCTATACATGTATACAGGGCAGTATTACTAGCTGCTGCTGCCCTAAGCACTAAACCTGAGGACACCCCATCCTCACTCACCAATTAGCATCAGGACTGGTAGGTAATAGCTCCACATGTCACATTTAACACCACCACACCAAGCCTGACCAAAACCACCACACCAGACCTGACCAAAACGACCACACCAGACCTGACCAATACCGACATACTGTGACTGGATAACAACTCCACACCAGACCTGACCAATACCGCCATACTGTGACTTAATAACACTTCCATACCAGACCTGACCAATACCGCCATACTGTGACTGGATAACAACGCCATACCAGACTTGACCAATACCGACATACTGTGACTGGATAACATTGCCATACCAGACCTGACCAATACCGCCATAATGTGACTGGATAACACTGCCATATCAGACTTGACCAATACCGTCATACTGTGACTGGATAACACTGCCACAGCACCTCCACCAACCCTGTACTACAGGTATACAGAACCCCAAACTATACACTACAGGTATACAGGACCCCCGAACTATATACTTCAGGTATACAAGACCTCCACCAACTCTATACTACAGGTATACAGCACTTCAACCGACTCTATACTACAGGTATACAGGACCCTCTATACACACTGACACTTTATTCCCGGGCAGCGCTGGGTACATTTTCTAGTGTTTGATAAATCTCCCCCATTGTATCCGGCCGCACGCTCCATTGTGTGCAGCGAGGGATTCAGCAGCATTGAAGATCATGAGAGTAGGGAGTTGTAGTTTTGCAACAGCTGGAAGGCCGAAGGTTCCCCATCCCTGTTCTATTGTATAGGAGTTGTCCAGGCATGATGGGAGTTGTAGTTTTACAATTGATGTATATTTGAAGATTCCCCATCCCTGTTCTATGCACACAGCACAGCCGTCCAGGTTTCTTGAAAGGTGACGTCCAATGAAAGTAACTGGGTGATTATATGTCATCCTGAAGCTGCTAAACAGGGATACAGACCTCCTGCTCAGGGGCCCACCAATGGGTAGGGCCCACCCGGGGATTCCCCTGCTCCCCTGTGGGCCAGTCCAACCCTGCTTGCAGCGCAGGCTGAGTGTGTTACACACCACATGTGCTCGGAGGGAGAAGAGGAGAGCCGCCAATATGGGGGAGCGTGTGGCAGGTCTTTGTTTTTAGTTATTTATTTATTTGTTTTGGATAGTTCATACACCACCGAGGACAGCCCCTCCCACACCGCCACCACTGAGAAGCCCCGCCCCTCTGACCCCATTGCCAGCAAGGACCCCATCTCCCCAGAGGACGCCTCCAGTATCGAGCTCCTCTTGGTAGGTAAAATAACATGGGATACAGATTCAATTTCTTTCTATAAAACATCGGCTAATTTGTGCTTCTATTTTTTAGCTCCGACCCTCAGGGACTGTCCGGGCGTTTTCCCCCAGAGCCAACGGAAGCGCGGCCCTTATAAGCGAGCGGTAAGAACCTTCCCCTAATCCTCCAAACTCCTCCAGCATATAGTAAGGGCAGAAACCTGAGAAACTACAGGATGGAAATGATCGCTTTTCATCACCTGTAGAAGTTTTCTAATCATCACATAACAGTAATAGAGACCCTCAACCAGCTGGCGGAGGAGACAGACCACCTCTCTAGGAGGGCATATGGGGCAATGCGCACCGTAAGGGATGTACAGCTGGGGCTGAGAAATCTGAAGGGCCAGATTGACAAGTTGCGCCAAAGGCAACTTGATGGTTTTTTTTTTTTCTGTTTTCGATATTTTTTGTTTTCCTAATTTTTTTAATTAAAATTTGTTATTATTTAGATCTCTATGCAGTGTTTGTATTGATTTCTTCCATTGGCTTTTGAATACACTATGCTGAGAGGCAGGCGCTTCAGCTCAGCCTTCCAAGAACAAGGTAGCAGGCAGGCACTTCAGCTCAGCCTCCCAAGAACAAGGTAGCAGGCAGGCACTTCAGCTCAGCCTTCCAAGAACAAGGTAGCAGGCAGGCACTTCAGCTCAGCCTTCCAAGAACAAGGTAGCAGGCAGGCGCTTCAGCTCAGCCTTCCAAGAACAAGGTAGCAGGCAGGCGCTTCAGCTCAGCCTTCCAAAAATTAGGTTGAGTACCATCAAGCAAGCCGTGAAAAAATGAGTTTCAGGCCCATCAGTTGAGCCCTTGAAAAATTAGATGGGGGGGGGGGGGCTTGAGTTTAGCCCCTGAAAACATTGGCCATAATAGACCAAAAAGGTTTTTCCTTTTGAAAATCACTTGGGGGCCCTTGAAAGGAGCCCCCGGAAAAATTGGGTCTAGTAGCCTCTACAGGTGCAGTCAGTGGTTAAAGAGGACCTGTCACCCCCCGTGTCGGGGTGACAGGCTCCTGACCCCCCGTTAGAGCCCCCTATACTCACCTAATCCCGCCGGATCCCGCTTCTGGAGATGGTCGGGTGATGGAGATATCAGCCGCTGCAGCCCGGCGTGCGCTGAGAGATGAGTCCAACGCTCATAGAGAATGACAGGAGAGTCCAGCGCTCCATCATTCTCTATGAGCGTTGGACTCATCTGAGGAGCGCTGCAGGCTGCAGCGGCTGAGATCTCCGTCACCCGACCATCTCCAGAAGCGGGATCCGGCGGGATTAGGTGAGTATAGGGGGCTCTAACGGGGAGTCAGGAGCCTATCACCCCGGCACAGGGGGGGGGGGGGGTGACAGGTTCCCTTTAAGGAGGAAGTAGGAGGTTAAGGAGGAGTAGGAGGTAATGTGAGAGATGTATCACCCTCACCTGAGCCGCCTGCCCCGACCCTTCGCCTGTTTTGACTCTGCTGCTTCATCCCTAGTACTGTTTTCATTCTCCTGTTGATGGCCTGGCCTGCAGCTCTCCTACACCCCCAGTCACACTAGGCAGGAGCACATGGCTGAAATTTCACCTTTGTAACATGTGCCCCCTATGGCTGTCAGGAGGTGACATGTGTATGCTATGGCTGTCAGGAGGTAACATGTGTCTCCTATGGCTGTCGGGAGGTAACATGTGTATGCTATGGCTGTCAGGAGGTAACATGTGTACGCTATGGCTGTCAGGAGGTAACATGTGTATGCTATGGCTGTCAGGAGGTAACATGTGTACGCTATGGCTGTCGGGAGGTAACATGTGTATGCTATGGCTGTCAGGAGGTAACATGTGTATGCTATGGCTGTCAGGAGGTAACATGTGTATGCTATGGCTGTCAGGAGGTAACATGTGTATGCTATGGCTGTCAGGAGGTGACGTGTATGCTATGGCTGTCAGGAGGTAACATGTGTATGCTATGGCTGTCAGGAGGTAACATGTGTACGCTATGGATGTCAGGAGGTAACATGTGTATGCTATGGCTGTCAGGAGGTAACGTGTGTATGCTATGGATGTCAGGAGGTAACACGTGTATGCTATGGCAGTCAGGAGGTAACACGTGTATGCTATGGCTGTCAGGAGGTAACGTGTGTATGCTATGGCTGTCAGGAGGTAACATGTGTATGCTATGGCTGTCAGGAGGTAACATGTGTATGCTATGGCAGTCAGGAGGTAACATGTGTATGCTATGGCAGTCAGGAGGTAATGTGTAGGCTATGGCTGTCAGGAGGTAACATGTGTATGCTATGGCTGTCAGGAGGTAACATGTGTACGCTATGGCTGTCAGGAGGTAACATGTGTATGCTATGGCTGTCAGGAGGTAACATGTGTACGCTATGGCTGTCAGGAGGTAACATGTGTATGCTATGGCTGTCGGGAGGTAACATGTGTATGCTATGGCTGTCAGGAGGTGACATGTGTATGCTATGGCTGTCAGGAGGTAACGTGGGTGGCCTGCGGTGGTTGTTTCCATGTTTCCAGGATTCCCTGGAGCAACATCGAAGTTCTTAAGCCATAATAACCTAATGCCACAAGGTCAAAGTTCACTTGACTGTGATTTTCTCTAGCCTATGACATCCCATTATCATTTGATAAGAAGTCGGCTGTATTGGACACATTCACACGACTTCTCTTATCTCCGCAATATTACAGGTTTTCTATGTTAGTATCTCTAAAAATATTAAAGCCAAAAACTTAAACGGAAATAAATGACATGAGAGCCCCCCCTATGGCTGGGAAGATGCCCGTACACCAGCCGGGTGCCGAGAACCCCTGGAGAGCAGCTATCACAGGGTTAAAGCCCAGATAGATCGCGCACCGTAGAGATAGATCTTCTTTGTTGTTTTTACTTTGTCACACAAAAACAACGGAGAGAACTTTGGGTTATTTATATCGGCACTCGGGGCTAACATCTATTACGCTCCTCTATAAGCACCTTATTTTCTTTGCACCTTTTATTTTTTTCTTCATGTGAGATTAATGTCGGGCAGTAAAAAACAGTAAATCACCGAGATTACGGCATGGATGCTTACAAAGCAGCTACAAGAAAACAATGGTGTTAAAACGGTCACTATGGAACGGCAGCTGATAAACTGGGACGTTGCAGAAAGGAGTTTGCAGTTTGCTTCTATAATGGGAATCTACGATAAACTGTACAACTGCGGCTCCATTGATCAGACGGTGTCACCTGCCGAGGTGGCGGGAAGATGAAGTCCGTTACTTTGGTGTAAATTGTAGCACCTGTAAATGCTGATGGACTCCATCAATCCATCACAAATCTGTAGATAGTGGATAGTAATGAAAGCTGTGAAGAGTCCTGAGTGGATTATAAGGAGGGATCACGAGAAGGCCGTTATTCCCAGAAATAGAGACCCCCAGTTACGGCTAACGTCCCATTATCTCTAATAACATTAACGTATAGAATGAGGTTGTCACAACACAACAAATCAGTCAGTTTATACGATGGTCAATATTTGTATAGTACGGAGAGTGGATTGTCCCAGATTCACTGCCGAGAACACTGTCTGGTGTTCCACTGGGGGTGTTGCAGTTATATATAACTTTAGCAAAAGTCTGTACTACTTGTATTATTATTAAGGGGAAAGTAGTACCAAATGTTAGCCACTAGATGTCGCTGTATTATGTATTATATGTGGAAGCTGCACAGCAGAAGGGTTATTGTGTTTGTGTGTCACCAGAACCTGTAGACCAGTAGGATTTCTGCTCTCTTCTATCATCTTCCTGCTTCCTTCTTCTGTTACACTCTTTCACCCACTCACAGCCAACGTTACATGCTGGGAGGAAGTTAGTCACATGAGTGGAGCAGGAGTCTATCGTTCTGGACATTGTGGAGGAAGTACACACGTTAGATAGCTCTCCACAGTGGTCCTATTTGGGCCCTGGCCCTCTGCCAGGTCCCCGTACCTGAAGTCAGTCTTAGTCAGTACCCTGCATGGGAAGGACGCAAGACAGCTCGTTGTTACCCACTTCTTTACTAGTGACTACCCAAAGCACTATGCACTGTTAACCCCCTTTAAGGGAGGACTAGGCAGAGATCATCTTTACCCACGCCAAAGTCAAGGAGAAGTCACAGTGCAGGACAGTATCCATACCAGAGCCATAGAGCCAGGAACTGATCCGGGTGGAGCAAAGTTGCGATTAGCCTATGAACTCTGTCTTGCAGCGCGGGTGTCAGCAGGGAACCCTCAGCATTCCGCTCATCCCAGGTAACAAGGTCTGGGGCCTGTGTCACCCATTAGGAAGGTTCAGCCGAGTCTAGTAGTCATAAGGTGGTGTGAAGACTGAAGTCTAAGGTCAATACACTGGTACAGGTTTTCTTCTCTTTCTTCTTCTCATTCTTCTTACAAGTATTCTACCTCATCAAGAGCATATTAATACATGGGTTGGGACTCTCACGGCATCCTCCTCTCTGCTACTGTACTTCTTGTGTCACTCAGTTCAACTAAACCAACACGACTATCTCCTACACTGCACTACTACAGATCTGCTCGTTCTCTTATCAAGTGTTTATTGGAGTCTCAGAGACTTTATCTAACAGAACCTTATACTGTCTGTGATTATTCGTCACCACCGACACAGCACACACCGCAACCTTGGGACACTTCCCCTTTCTGTGTGAGGTACCTGCATCTGGTTAACCCTTGTCCTTCAGCTGTATCCTTACAAACAGATAGCCGAGAGTGAGACACATAGGGGGACATCGCCGGAGCTCTGAGGATTTATGTAGAGGTGCACTGGCTCTACATAATCCCGTGTAAACCAGAGCCTGTATGTGGGAAACCTACACCACTTCAGAGCTGGCATAGGTTTCACTGACATTTTTCCATAGGAAAAATGTTAAATGCAGTGCATGCAGAGGCCACGCCCCCTCTGCATGCAGAGGCCACGCCCCCATTATGTCCCCTTCCTCCTCTCTGGTGGAAGTGGCGCAGATAGCCCACTTGCGAATAAATTATTTGCAAAACAAGCGTTTGCAAATAAATTTATGTGCAAGTGGGTGTTTCTCTGTTCTACACCAGGGTCTGGGGGTCTCCCTGCTTTCCTGGGTCACCCATAGAGTGTTGCTCTGTTCTATGTTGGGGACTTTCTGCTGTCTCTTTCCTGGGTCACCCATAGAGTGTTGCTCTGTTCTATGTTGGGGACTTTCTGCTGTCTCTTTCCTGGGTCACCCATAGAGTGTTGCTCTGTTCTATGTTGGGGTCTCCCTGCTGTCTCTTTGCTGGGTCACCCATAGAGTGTTGCTCTGTTCTATGTTGGGGTCTCCCTGCTGTCTCTTTCCTGGGTCACCCATAGAGTGTTGTTCTGTTCTATGTTGGGGTCTCCCTGCTGTCTCTTCCCTGGGTCACCCATAGAGTGTTGTTCTGTTCTATGTTGGGGTCTCCCTGCTGTCTCTTTCCTGGGTCACCCATAGAGTGTTGCTCTGTTCTATGTTGGGGTCTCCCTGCTGTCTCTTTCCTGGGTCACCCATAGAGTGTTGCTCTGTTCTATGTTGGGGTCTCCCTGCTGTCTCTTTGCTAGGTCGCCCATAGAGTGTTGCTCTGTTCTATGTTGGGGTCTCCCTGCTGTCTCTTCCCTGGGTCACCCATAGAGTGTTGTTCTGTTCTATGTTGGGGTCTCCCTGCTGTCTCTTTCCTGGGTCACCCATAGAGTGTTGCTCTGTTCTATGTTGGGGTCTCCCTGCTGTCTCTTCCCTGGGTCGCCCATAGAGTGTTGTTCTGTTCTATGTTGGGGTCTCCCTTCTTTCCTGGGTCACCCATAGAGTGTTGCTCTGTTCTATGTTGGGGTCTCCCTGCTGTCTCTTTCCTGGGTCGGCCGTAGAGTGTTGTTCTGTTCTATGTTGGGGTCTCCCTGCTGTCTCTTTCCTGGGTCACCCATAGCGTGTTGCTCTGTTCTATGTTGGGGTCTCCCTGCTGTCTCTTTCCTGGGTCGGCCATAGAGTGTTGCTCTGTTCTATGTTGGGGTCTCCCTGCTGTCTCTTTCCTGGGTTGGCCATAGAGTGTTGCTCTGTTCTATGTTGGGGTCTCCCTGCTGTCTCTTTCCTGGGTCGGCCGTAGAGTGTTGTTCTGTTCTATGTTGGGGTCTCCCTGCTGTCTCTTTCCTGGGTCGGCCGTAGAGTGTTGTTCTGTTCTATGTTGGGGTCTCCCTGCTGTCTCTTTGCTGGGTTGGCCATAGAGTGTTGCTCTGTTCTATGTTGGGGTCTCCCTGCTGTCTCTTTCCTGGGTCGGCCGTAGAGTGTTGCTCTGTTCTATGTTGGGGTCTCCCTGCTGTCTCTTTCCTGGGTCACCCATAGAGTGTTGTTCTGTTCTATGTTGGGGTCTCCCTGCTGTCTCTTTCCTGGGTCACCCATAGAGTGTTGTTCTGTTCTATGTTGGGTTCTCCCTGCTGTCTCTTCCCTAGGTCGCCCATAGAGTGTTGCTCTGTTCTATGTTGGGGTCTCCCTGCTGTCTCTTTCCTGGGTTGGCCATAGAGTGTTGCTCTGTTCTATGTTGGGGTCTCCCTGCTGTCTCTTTCCTGGGTTGGCCATAGAGTGTTGCTCTGTTCTATGTTGGGGTCTCCCTGCTGTCTCTTTCCTGGGTTGGCCATAGAGTGTTGCTCTGTTCTATGTTGGGGTCTCCCTGCTGTCTCTTTCCTGGGTTGGCCATAGAGTGTTGTTCTGTTCTATGTTGGGGTCTCCCTGCTGTCTCTTTCCTGGGTCACCCATAGAGTGTTGCTCTGTTCTATGTTGGGGTCTCCCTGCTGTCTCTTTCCTGGGTCGCCCATAGAGTGTTGCTCTGTTCTATGTTGGGGTCTCCCTGCTGTCTCTTCCCTGGGTCACCCATAGAGTGTTGTTCTGTTCTATGTTGGGGTCTCCCTGCTGTCTCTTCCCTAGGTCGCCCATAGAGTGTTGCTCTGTTCTATGTTGGGGTCTCCCTGCTGTCTCTTTCCTGGGTCACCCATAGAGTGTTGCTCTGTTCTATGTTGGGGTCTCCCTGCTGTCTCTTTGCTGGGTCGCCCATAGAGTGTTGCTCTGTTCTATGTTGGGGTCTCCCTGCTGTCTCTTTGCTGGGTCGCCCATAGAGTGTTGTTCTGTTCTATGTTGGGGTCTCCCTGCTGTCTCTTTCCTGGGTTGGCCATAGAGTGTTGCTCTGTTCTATGTTGGGGTCTCCCTGCTGTCTCTTTCCTGGGTCGGCCGTAGAGTGTTGTTCTGTTCTATGTTGGGGTCTCCCTGCTGTCTCTTTCCTGGGTCGGCCATAGAGTGTTGCTCTGTTCTATGTTGGGGTCTCCCTGCTGTCTCTTTCCTGGGTCGGCCATAGAGTGTTGTTCTGTTCTATGTTGGGGTCTCCCTGCTGTCTCTTTGCTGGGTTGGCCATAGAGTGTTGCTCTGTTCTATGTTGGGGTCTCCCTGCTGTCTCTTTCCTGGGTCACCCATAGAGTGTTGCTCTGTTCTATGTTGGGGTCTCCCTGCTGTCTCTTTCCTGGGTCGGCCGTAGAGTGTTGCTCTGTTCTATGTTGGGGTCTCCCTGCTGTCTCTTTCCTGGGTCACCCATAGAGTGTTGCTCTGTTCTATGTTGGGGTCTCCCTGCTGTCTCTTTCCTGGGTCGGCCATAGAGTGTTGCTCTGTTCTATGTTGGGGTCTCCCTGCTGTCTCTTTCCTGGGTCGGCCGTAGAGTGTTGTTCTGTTCTATGTTGGGGTCTCCCTGCTGTCTCTTTCTTGGGTCACCCATAGAGTGTTGCTCTGTTCTATGTTGGGGTCTCCCTGCTGTCTCTTTGCTGGGTCGGCCATAGAGTGTTGTTCTGTTCTATGTTGGGGTCTCCCTGCTGTCTCTTCCCTAGGTCGCCCATAGAGTGTTGCTCTGTTCTATGTTGGGGTCTCCCTGCTGTCTCTTTCCTGGGTCGGCCATAGAGTGTTGCTCTGTTCTATGTTGGGGTCTCCCTGCTGTCTCTTTCCTGGGTCACCCATAGAGTGTTGCTCTGTTCTATGTTGGGGTCTCCCTGCTGTCTCTTTCCTGGGTCAGGCCATAGAGTGTTGCTCTTTTCTATGTTAGGGTCTCCCTGCTGTCTCTTTCCTGGGTCACCCATAGAGTGTTGCTCTGTTCTATGTTGGGGTCTCCCTGCTGTCTCTTTCCTGGGTCACCCATAGAGTGTTGCTCTGTTCTATGTTGGGGTGTCCCTGCTGTCTCTTCCCTGGGTCACCCATAGAGTGTTGCTCTTTTCTATGTTAGGGTCTCCCTGCTGTCTCTTTCCTGGGTTGGCCATAGAGTGTTGTTCTGTTCTATGTTGGGGTCTCCCTGCTGTCTCTTTTCTGGGTCGACCGTAGAGTGTTGCTCTGTTCTATGTTGGGGTCTCCCTGCTGTCTCTTCCCTTGGTCACCCATAGAGTGTTGTTCTGTTCTATGTTGGGGTCTCCCTGCTGTCTCTTTGCTGGGTCACCCATAGAGTGTTGCTCTGTTCTATGTTGGGGTCTCCCTGCTGTCTCTTTCCTGGGTCACCCATAGAGTGTTGTTCTGTTCTATGTTGGGGTCTCCCTGCTGTCTCTTTGCTGGGTCGCCCATAGAGTGTTGCTCTGTTCTATGTTGGGGTCTCCCTGCTATCTCTTTCCTGGGTCACCCATAGAGTGTTGCTCTGTTCTATGTTGGGGTCTCCCTGCTGTCTCTTTGCTGGGTCGGCCATAGAGTGTTGCTCTGTTCTATGTTGGGGTCTCCCTGCTGTCTCTTTCCTGGGTCACCCATAGAGTGTTGCTCTGTTCTATGTTGGGGTCTCCCTGCCGTCTCTTCCCTGGGTCACCCATAGAGTGTTGCTCTGTTCTATGTTGGGGTCTTCCTGCTGTCTCTTTCCTGGGTTGGCCGTAGAGTGTTGCTCTGTTCTATGTTGGGGTCTCCCTGCTGTCTCTTTCCTGGGTCGGCCATAGAGTGTTGCTCTGTTCTATGTTGGGGTCTCCCTGCTGTCTCTTTCCTGGGTCACCCATAGAGTGTTGTTCTGTTCTATGTTGGGGTCTCCCTGCTGTCTCTTTCCTGGGTCGGCCATAGAGTGTTGCTCTGTTCTATGTTGGGGTCTCCCTGCTGTCTCTTTCCTGGGTTGGCCATAGAGTGTTGTTCTGTTCTATGTTGGGGTCTCCCTGCTGTCTCTTTCCTGGGTCGCCCATAGAGTGTTGCTCTGTTCTATGTTGGGGTCTCCCTGCTGTCTCTTTCCTGGGTCACCCATAGAGTGTTGTTCTGTTCTATGTTGGGGTCTCCTTGCTGTCTCTTCCCTTGGTTGCCCATAGAGTGTTGCTCTGTTCTATGTTGGGGTCTCCCTGCTGTCTCTTTCCTGGGTCACCCATAGAGTGTTGTTCTGTTCTATGTTGGGGTCTCCCTGCTGTCTCTTTCCTGGGTCACCCATAGAGTGTTGTTCTGTTCTATGTTGGGGTCTCCCTGCTGTCTCTTTCCTGGGTCGCCCATAGAGTGTTGTTCTGTTCTATGTTGGGGTCTCCCTGCTGTCTCTTTGCTGGGTCGCCCATAGAGTGTTGCTCTGTTCTATGTTGGGGTCTCCCTGCTGTCTCTTTGCTGGGTCGCCCATAGAGTGTTGTTCTGTTCTATGTTGGGGTCTCCCTGCTGTCTCTTTCCTGGGTTGGCCATAGAGTGTTGCTCTGTTCTATGTTGGGGTCTCCCTGCTGTCTCTTTCCTGGGTCGGCCCGTAGAGTGTTGTTCTGTTCTATGTTGGGGTCTCCCTGCTGTCTCTTTCCTGGGTCGGCCATAGAGTGTTGCTCTGTTCTATGTTGGGGTCTCCCTGCTGTCTCTTTCCTGGGTCGGCCATAGAGTGTTGTTCTGTTCTATGTTGGGGTCTCCCTGCTGTCTCTTTGCTGGGTTGGCCATAGAGTGTTGCTCTGTTCTATGTTGGGTCTCCCTGCTGTCTCTTTCCTGGGTCACCCATAGAGTGTTGCTCTGTTCTATGTTGGGGTCTCCCTGCTGTCTCTTTCCTGGGTCGGCCGTAGAGTGTTGCTCTGTTCTATGTTGGGGTCTCCCTGCTGTCTCTTTCCTGGGTCACCCATAGAGTGTTGCTCTGTTCTATGTTGGGGTCTCCCTGCTGTCTCTTTCCTGGGTCGGCCATAGAGTGTTGCTCTGTTCTATGTTGGGGTCTCCCTGCTGTCTCTTTCCTGGGTCGCCGTAGAGTGTTGTTCTGTTCTATGTTGGGGTCTCCCTGCTGTCTCTTTCTTGGGTCACCCATAGAGTGTTGCTCTGTTCTATGTTGGGGTCTCCCTGCTGTCTCTTTGCTGGGTCGGCCATAGAGTGTTGTTCTGTTCTATGTTGGGGTCTCCCTGCTGTCTCTTCCCTAGGTCGCCCATAGAGTGTTGCTCTGTTCTATGTTGGGGTCTCCCTGCTGTCTCTTTCCTGGGTCGGCCATAGAGTGTTGCTCTGTTCTATGTTGGGGTCTCCCTGCTGTCTCTTTCCTGGGTCACCCATAGAGTGTTGCTCTGTTCTATGTTGGGGTCTCCCTGCTGTCTCTTTCCTGGGTCAGGCCATAGAGTGTTGCTCTTTTCTATGTTAGGGTCTCCCTGCTGTCTCTTTCCTGGGTCACCCATAGAGTGTTGCTCTGTTCTATGTTGGGGTCTCCCTGCTGTCTCTTTCCTGGGTCACCCATAGAGTGTTGTTCTGTTCTATGTTGGGGTCTCCTTGCTGTCTCTTCCCTTGGTTGCCCATAGAGTGTTGCTCTGTTCTATGTTGGGGTCTCCCTGCTGTCTCTTTCCTGGGTCACCCATAGAGTGTTGTTCTGTTCTATGTTGGGGTCTCCCTGCTGTCTCTTTCCTGGGTCACCCATAGAGTGTTGTTCTGTTCTATGTTGGGGTCTCCCTGCTGTCTCTTTCCTGGGTCGCCCATAGAGTGTTGTTCTGTTCTATGTTGGGGTCTCCCTGCTGTCTCTTCCCTTGGTTGCCCATAGAGTGTTGCTCTGTTCTATGTTGGGGTCTCCCTGCTGTCTCTTCCCTTGGTTGCCCATAGAGTGTTGCTCTGTTCTATGTTGGGGTCTCCCTGCTGTCTCTTTCCTGGGTCACCCATAGAGTGTTGCTCTGTTCTATGTTGGGGTCTCCCTGCTGTCTCTTTCCTAGGTCGGCCATAGAGTGTTGTTCTGTTCTATGTTGGGGTCTCCCTGCTGTCTCTTCCCTTGGTTGCCCATAGAGTGTTGTTCTGTTCTATGTTGGGGTCTCCCTGCTGTCTCTTTGCTGGGTTGCCCATAGAGTGTTGCTCTGTTCTATGTTGGGGTCTCCCTGCTGTCTCTTCCCTTGGTTGCCCATAGAGTGTTGTTCTGTTCTATGTTGGGGTCTCCCTGCTGTCTCTTTCCTGGGTCACCCATAGAGTGTTGCTCTGTTCTATGTTGGGGTCTCCCTGCTGTCTCTTTCCTGGGTCACCCATAGAGTGTTGCTCTGTTCTATGTTGGGGTCTCCCTGCTGTCTCTTTCCTGGGTCACCCATAGAGTGTTGCTCTGTTCTATGTTGGGGTCTCCCTGCTGTCTCTTCCGTAGGTCGCCCATAGAGTGTTGCTCTGTTCTATGTTGGGGTCTCCCTGCTGTCTCTTCCGTAGGTCGCCCATAGAGTGTTGTTCTGTTCTATGTTGGGGTCTCCCTGCTGTCTCTTTCCTGGGTGGCCATAGAGTGTTGCTCTGTTCTATGTTGGGGTCTCCCTGCTGTCTCTTTCCTGGGTCGGCCGTAGAGTGTTGCTCTGTTCTATGTTGGGGTCTCCCTGCTGTCTCTTTCCTGGGTCACCCATAGAGTGTTGCTCTGTTCTATGTTGAGGTCTCCCTGCTGTCTCTTTCCTGGGTCGGCCGTAGAGTGTTGTTCTGTTCTATGTTGGGGTCTCCCTGCTGTCTCTTTCCTGGGTCACCCATAGAGTGTTGTTCTGTTCTATGTTGGGGTCTCCCTGCTGTCTCTTTCCTGGGTCACCCATAGAGTGTTGTTCTGTTCTATGTTGGGGTCTCCCTGCTGTCTCTTTCCTGGGTCGCCCATAGAGTGTTGTTCTGTTCTATGTTGGGGTCTCCCTGCTGTCTCTTCCCTTGGTTGCCCATAGAGTGTTGCTCTGTTCTATGTTGGGGTCTCCCTGCTGTCTCTTCCCTTGGTTGCCCATAGAGTGTTGCTCTGTTCTATGTTGGGGTCTCCCTGCTGTCTCTTTCCTGGGTCACCCATAGAGTGTTGCTCTGTTCTATGTTGGGTCTCCCTGCTGTCTCTTTCCTAGGTCGGCCATAGAGTGTTGTTCTGTTCTATGTTGGGGTCTCCCTGCTGTCTCTTCCCTTGGTTGCCCATAGAGTGTTGTTCTGTTCTATGTTGGGGTCTCCCTGCTGTCTCTTTGCTGGGTTGCCCATAGAGTGTTGCTCTGTTCTATGTTGGGGTCTCCCTGCTGTCTCTTCCCTTGGTTGCCCATAGAGTGTTGTTCTGTTCTATGTTGGGGTCTCCCTGCTGTCTCTTTCCTGGGTCACCCATAGAGTGTTGCTCTGTTCTATGTTGGGGTCTCCCTGCTGTCTCTTTCCTGGGTCACCCATAGAGTGTTGCTCTGTTCTATGTTGGGGTCTCCCTGCTGTCTCTTCCGTAGGTCGCCCATAGAGTGTTGCTCTGTTCTATGTTGGGGTCTCCCTGCTGTCTCTTCCGTAGGTCGCCCATAGAGTGTTGTTCTGTTCTATGTTGGGGTCTCCCTGCTGTCTCTTTCCTGGGTTGGCCATAGAGTGTTGCTCTGTTCTATGTTGGGGTCTCCCTGCTGTCTCTTTCCTGGGTCGGCCGTAGAGTGTTGCTCTGTTCTATGTTGGGGTCTCCCTGCTGTCTCTTTCCTGGGTCACCCATAGAGTGTTGCTCTGTTCTATGTTGAGGTCTCCCTGCTGTCTCTTTCCTGGGTCGGCCGTAGAGTGTTGTTCTGTTCTATGTTGGGGTCTCCCTGCTGTCTCTTTCCTGGGTCGGCCATAGAGTGTTGCTCTGTTCTATGTTGGGGTCTCCCTGCTGTCTCTTTGCTGGGTTGGCCATAGAGTGTTGCTCTGTTCTATGTTGGGGTCTCCCTGCTGTCTCTTTCCTGGGTCACCCATAGAGTGTTGCTCTGTTCTATGTTGGGGTCTCCCTGCTGTCTCTTTCCTGGGTCGGCCGTAGAGTGTTGTTCTGTTCTATGTTGGGGTCTCCCTGCTGTCTCTTTGCTGGGTCACCCATAGAGTGTTGCTCTGTTCTATGTTGGGGTCTCCCTGCTGTCTCTTTCCTGGGTTGGCCATAGAGTGTTGCTCTGTTCTATGTTGGGGTCTCCCTGCTGTCTCTTTCCTGGGTTGGCCATAGAGTGTTGCTCTGTTCTATGTTGGGGTCTCCCTGCTGTCTCTTTCCAGGGTTGGCCATAGAGTGTTGCTCTGTTCTATGTTGGGGTCTCCCTGCTGTCTCTTTCCTGGGTCGGCCGTAGAGTGTTGCTATGTTCTATGTTGGGGTCTCCCTGCTGTCTCTTTCCAGGGTTGGCCATAGAGTGTTGCTCTGTTCTATGTTGGGGTCTCCCTGCTGTCTCTTTCCTGGGTTACCCATAGAGTGTTGCTCTGTTGTATGTTGAGGTCTCCCTGCTGTCTCTTTCCTGGGTCGGCCGTAGAGTGTTGCTCTGTTCTATGTTGGGGTCTCCCTGCTGTCTCTTTCCTGGGTCACCCATAGAGTGTTGCTCTGTTCTATGTTGGGGTCTCCCTGCTGTCTCTTTCCTGGGTCACCCATAGAGTGTTGCTCTGTTCTATGTTGGGGTCTCCCTGCTGTCTCTTTGCTGGGTTGGCCATAGAGTGTTGTTCTGTTCTATGTTGGGGTCTCCCTGCTGTCTCTTTCCTGGGTCACCCATAGAGTGTTGCTCTGTTCTATGTTGGGGTCTCCCTGCTGTCTCTTTCCTGGGTCGGCCGTAGAGTGTTGCTCTGTTCTATGTTGGGGTCTCCCTGCTGTCTCTTTCCTGGGTCGGCCATAGAGTGTTGTTCTGTTCTATGTTGGGGTCTCCCTGCTGTCTCTTTCCTGGGTCGGCCGTAGAGTGTTGCTCTGTTCTATGTTGGGGTCTCCCTGCTGTCTCTTTCCTGGGTCGGCCGTAGAGTGTTGCTCTGTTCTATGTTGGGGTCTCCCTGCTGTCTCTTTCCTGGGTCGGCCGTAGAGTGTTGTTCTGTTCTATGTTGGGGTCTCCCTGCTGTCTCTTTGCTGGGTCGGCCGTAGAGTGTTGCTCTGTTCTATGTTGGGGTCTCCCTGCTGTCTCTTTCCTGGGTCGGCCGTAGAGTGTTGTTCTGTTCTATGTTGGGGTCTCCCTGCTGTCTCTTTCCTGGGTTACCCATAGAGTGTTGCTCTGTTCTATGTTGGGGTCTCCCTGCTGTCTCTTTCCTGGGTTACCCATAGAGTGTTGTTCTGTTCTATGTTGGGGTCTCCCTGCTGTCTCTTTCCTGGATCACCCATAGAGTGTTGCTCTGTTCTATGTTGGGGTCTCCCTGCTGTCTCTTTCCTGGGTTACCCATAGAGTGTTGTTCTGTTCTATGTTGGGGTCTCCCTGCTGTCTCTTTCCTGGGTCGGCCATAGAGTGTTGTTCTGTTCTATGTTGGGGTCTCCCTGCTGTCTCTTTCCTGGGTCGGCCGTAGAGTGTTGCTCTGTTCTATGTTGGGGTCTCCCTGCTGTCTCTTTCCAGGGTTGGCCATAGAGTGTTGCTCTGTTCTATGTTGGGGTCTCCCTGCTGTCTCTTCCCTTGGTTGCCCATAGAGTGTTGCTCTGTTCTATGTTGGGGTCTCCCTGCTGTCTCTTTGCTGGGTTGGCCGTAGAGTGTTGCTCTGTTCTATGTTGGGGTCTCCCTGCTGTCTCTTCTCTATGATGTGACGTCACATATTAGACATTATTGGGGAGGACGCATCAGCTGCATCAGCCATCATGTAAAGAATCCTACACTGACCGGCCGTGAATTCTTTGTGCTGACGTTGCACGTGAATAATCTCGGTGTCGGAGTTGATTTACTATCTGTGATTCGGCTTAGTCCCCGGTGGCTTCTCTCATCAGGGTCTCTTATTATTCTTGGTCCCCGATCCTCCTCGGATGAGATGTTTCCCTTCTTCTCTGGCCGCTAATTCCTTCCCCCTTTTCTTCAGACTCGCGGCTTCTTTTCCAATTCCCGGAACCTTCGGCCGCCTCTGGAACGTAATATCGTGTTCTGCCATTTTCTTTCTTGGGCTTTTGTGTGTTGTGTCTTTAATCCCTTCATGTTTTTCTATAAATCCGGAGGTGCGGAGAACCTTGATGGAGAGGAGGGACGTTGTGCAGCTTATGCCGAGATTAATCGGGATCCAGCCGAGAGAGTTTAGGAGGTCACCAGCGCTCCAGTCAGGAGAAGCCGGAGATTTTATACCGCCATCATTTATGTAGATGACGCCGGCCCGGTGACAATTACAAACACAGGTTATGCAACGTACAATGTGTCTCTACACGAACGCCTCCACCGCATCCAGGCGGCAGGCCCCGTCTGTTTGTGCCATGAATTCTAAGCCGCCTATTTTCCATCTCCACAGAATCCGTTTCACACTGACGGCCGTGCAAAAAGTCCACACAAGCTAACACCCGGCTTGTGCCTGCAGCAGCGAAGAACGTCCGCCAGGAGAAATCCACAAACAGGACAATTTATTCCTGATACTCCTGATACTGGATGTCACTGGTCCACATCACATAGTAAGAGAACATGAAGGGGTTCAGGGGCCCCACATAACAGGGGATAGAGGCAGTGTCGGACTGGGGTACCTTGGGCCCACCAGGGAAATTGTTTCTAGGGCCCCCCCCCCTACATATATACACTGTACATAACCAATGACAAACCTCTCATGTTAGTACAGTGGGCTAATTCTTTTTTTACATAAATCTGATAGTACATTCAGATTAAGGAATAATCTGACGTTGTACACATGCAGACATACTGAGATACACACACACACACACACACACACAGATACACATGCACACATACTGAGATACACACATATATATACACACACAGATACACACAGATACACACACACACAGATACACACACACAGATACACACAGATACACATGCACACACACACACAGATACACACAGATACACATGCACACATACTGAGATACACACATATATATACACACACAGATACACACAGATACACACACACACACACACACAGATACACACAGATACACATGCACACATACTGAGATACACACAGATACACACACACACACAGATACACACACAGATACACACAGATACACATGCAGACATACTGAGATCCACACAGACACACACATATAGAGATCCACACAGATACACATGCAGACATACTGAGATACACACAGATACACACACAGACACACACACACACACAGATACACATGCACACATACTGAGATACACACATATATATACACACACAGATACACACAGATACACACACACACACAGATACACACACACAGATACACATGCACACACACACAGATACACACAGATACACATGCACACATACTGAGATACACACAGATACACACACACACACAGATACACACACAGATACACACAGATACACATGCAGACATACTGAGATCCACACAGACACACACATATAGAGATCCACACAGATACACATGCACACATACTGAGATCCACACAGATATACACACACACATATAGAGATACACACAGATATATACACACACAGATACACACAGATTCACACACACATAGAGATACACACAAATACACATGCAGACATACTGAGATACACACAGATACACATGCACACATACTGAGATACACACAGATACACACACACAGATACACACAGATACACATGCAGACATACTGAGATACACACAGATACACACAGATACACATGCAGACATACTGAGATCCACACAGACAAAAACACACACACATAGAGATACACACACACACACACACACACAGATAGCCACACTACACACACACATACAGATAGCCACACTACACAGACACACACACACAGACACACACATATAGCCACACTACACACACAGATAGCCAAACTACACAGACACACACATATAGCCACACTACACACACACAGACACACACACACAGACACACAGCCACACTACACACACAGATAGCCACACTACACACACACACACACACAGAGATAGCCACACTACGCACACACACACACACACACACACACACACACACACACACACACAGATAGCCACACTACACACACACAAACATGCAAACACACATACACAGATGACAAGGATACACAAATATACAGACACACACACTGACCTACTTATGCACTTACTGACACACTGTCTATATGCAGGAAGCTCCAGGCCTCCATTAGTCTCCATCTCCACCTTCTCTTCTGTGCAGCCTCTCCCCCTTCTCCCCGACACCGACAGCACACACAGCAGGAGGGATGGAGGGGGGAGACATGACTGCAGGAGGGGTTGGGAGACATGACTGCAGGGGGGATGGAGGGGGGGGGGGAGACATGACTGCAGGAGGGGGGAGGGGGGGGAGACATGACTGCAGGGGGGAGGGGGGGGGAGACATGACTGCAGGGGGGATGGAGGGGAGGGGAGACATGACTGCAGGGGGGATGGAGGGGGGGGGAGACATGACTGCAGGGGGGATGGAGGGGAGGGGAGACATGACTGCAGGGGGGATGGAGGGGGGGGAGACATGACTGCAGGGGGGATGGAGGGGGGAGACATGACTGCAGGGGGGATGGAGGGGGGAGACATGACTGCAGGGGGGATACAGGAGGGAGACATGACTGCAGGGGGGATGGAGGGGGGAGACATGACTGCAGGGGGGATGGAGGGGGGAGACATGACTGCAGGGGGGTGGAGGAGGGAGACATGACTGCAGGGGGGATGGAGGGGGGAGACATGACTGCAGGGGGGATGGAGGAGGGGGGGGAGACATCACTGCAGGGGGAGGGGGGATGGAGGGGGCCCTGCTGTTGCTTCTCTGTGCAGCTTTCTGCCTCTTCCTGCTGCCACACCTGAGGGTTTGTTTACAGTGAGGACAGAGGAAGCCTCTAGTGACAGACAGGAAGAGAGCCAATCCAGGAGCTAATTAGGACCGTGCAGGGGGAGGGGGAGGCCTGACTTTACAGTGGTGGAGAGAAAGAAGGGGCCCTAGTGCCGTTCTTTTATCAATAGAGGACCATGCAAGGCAACTGAGGGCCCCCTAATATCCCGATCATAGGGAGTGGCTTAACGGGAGGCCCACCTCCAGAAATGGGGGGCGGGCCCACCGGGGGATCCCCCGGCTACCCGGTGGCCCAGTGCGAGCCTGTATGTAGTGACCCCCAGTGTGATGTTATATGGGATCAGCGGCCGGTCACTTGCCAGGAGTTGTAGCTCCTTACAACAATTGTGTGAGATGATCTCTAATGTACTGCACCACTGTCCCTTCTAATGTACTTTACCACTGTCCTCTCTAATGTACTGTACCACTGTCCCCTCTAATGTACTGTACCACTGTCCTCTAATGTACTGTACCACTGTCCCCTCTAATGTACTGTACCACTGTCCCCTCTAATGTACTGTACCACTGTCCCCTCTAATGTACTGTACCACTGTCCTCTCTGATGTACGGTACCACTGTCCCCTCTAATGTACTGTACCACTGTCCCCTCTAATGTACTGTACCACTGTCCTCTAATGTACTGTACCACTGTCCTCTCTGATGTACTGTACCGCTGTCCTCTCTAATGTACTGTACCACTGTCCTCTCTGATGTACTGTACCGCTGTCCTCTCTAATGTACTGTACCGCTGTCCTCTCTAATGTACTGTACCACTGACCCCTCTAATGTACTGTATCACTGTCCCCTCTAATGTACTGTACCACTGTCCCCTCTAATGTACTGTACCACTGTCCTCTCTGATGTACTGTACCGCTGTCCTCTCTAATGTACTGTACCGCTGTCCTCTCTAATGTACTGTACCACTGACCCCTCTAATGTACTGTATCACTGTCCCCTCTAATGTACTGTACCACTGTCCTCTAATGTGCTGTACCACTGTCCTCTCTAATGTACTGTACCACTGTCCTCTAATGTACTGTACCACTGTCCTCTCTAATGTACCGTACCACTGTCCCCTCTAATGTACTGTACCACTGTCCTCTCTAATGTACTGTACCACTGTCCTCTCTAATGTACCGTACCACTGTCCCCTCTAATGTACTGTACCACTGTCCTCTCTAATGTACTGTACCACTGTCCCCTCCAATGTACTGTACCACTGTCCCCTCTAATGTACTGTACCGCTGTCCTTTAATGTACTGTACCACTGTCCTCTAATGTACTGTACCACTGTCCTCTCTAATGTACTGTACCACTGTCCCCTCTAATGTACTGTACCACTGTCCTCTCTAATGTTCTGTTCCACTGCCCCCTCTAATGTACTGTACCACTGTCCTCTCTCATGTACTGTACCACTGTCCTCTCTCATGTACTGTACCACTGTTCTCTCTCATGTACTGTACCACTGTCCTCTCTAATGTACTGTACCACTGCCCTCTAATGTACTGTACCACTGTCCTCTCTAATGTTCTGTACCACTGTCCTCTCTAATGTACTGTACCACTGTCCCCTCTAATGTACTGTACCACTGTCCCCTCTAATGTACTGTACCACTGTCCCCTCTAATGTACTGTACCACTGTCCTCTCTAATGTACTTTACCACTCTCCCCTCTAATGTACTGTACCACTCTCCCCTCTAATGTACTGTACCACTGTCCTCTCTAATGTACTGTGCCACTGTCCTCTCTAATGTACTGTACCACTGTCCTCTCTAATGTACTGTACCACTGTCCCCTCTAATGTGCTGTACCACTGTCCTCTCTAATGTACTGTACCACTGTCCTCTAATGTACTGTACCTCTGTCCTCTAATGTACTGTACCACTGTCCTCTACTGTACTGTACCACTGTCCTCTCTAATGTACTGTACCACTGTCCTCTCTAATGTGCTGTACCACTGTCCCCTCTAATGTACTGTACCACTGTCCTCTCTAATGTACTGTACCACTGTCCCCTCTAATGTACTGTACCACTGTCCTCTCTGATGTACTGTACCACTGTCCTCTCTAATGTACTGTATCGCTGTCCCCTCTAATGTACTGTACCACTGTCCTCTCTAATGTACTGTACCACTGTCCTCTAATGTACTGTACCACTGTCCTCTCTAATGTACTGTACCACTGTCCCCTCTAATGTACTGTACCACTGTCCCTCCCTAATGTACTGTACCACTGTCCCTCCCTAATGTACTCCACCACTGACCCCCCTAATGTACTGCACCACTGACCCCCCTAATGTACTGTACCACTGACCCCCAAATGTACTGTACCACTGTCCCCCCCCTAATGTACTGCACCACTGTCCCCTAATGTACTGCACCACTGACCCCCCTAATGTACTGTACCACTGTCACCTCTAATGTACTGTACCACTGTCCCCCCCTAATGTACTGTACCACTGTCCCCCCCTAATGTACTGCACCACTGTCCCCTAATGTACTGTACCACTGACCCCCCTAATGTACTGTACCACTGTCCCCCCCTAATGTACTGCACCACTGTCCCCTAATGTACTGCACCACGGTCCCCTAATGTACTGCACCACTGACCCCCCTAATGTACTGCACCACTGACCCCCCTAATGTACTGTACCACTGTCCCCCCTAATGTACTGCACCACTGTCCCCTAATGTACTGTACCACTGACCCCCCTAATGTACTGTACCACTGCCCCCCCCTAATGTACTGTACCACTGTCCCCTCTAATGTACTGCACCATTGACCCCTCTAATGTACTGTACCACTGTTCTCTAATGTACTGTACCAGTGTCCTCTCTAATGTACTGTAACACTGTCCTCTCTTATGTACTGTACCACTGTCCCCTCTAATGTACTGCACCACTGCCCCCTCTAATGTACTGTACCACTGTCCCCTCTAATGTACTGTACCACTGTCCTCTCTAATGTACTGTACCACTGTCCCCTCTAATGTATTGTACCACTGTCCTCTCTAATGTACTGTACCACTGTCCCCTCTAATGTACTGTACCACTGTCCTCTAATGTACTGCACCACTGTCCCCTAATGTATGGTACCACTGTCCTCTCTAATGTACTGTACCACTGTCCCCTCTAATGTACTGCACCACTGACCCCCTAATGTACTGTACCACTGACCCCTCTAATGTACTGCACCACTGACCCCCTAATGTACTGTACCACTGACCCCCCTAATGTACTGCACCACTGACCCCCCTAATGTACTGTACCACTGTCCCTCCCTAATGTACTCCACCACTGACCCCCCTAATGTACTCCACCACTGACCCCCCTAATGTACTCCACCACTGACCCCTCTAATGTACTCCACCACTGACCCCCTAATGTACTCCACCACTGACCCCCCTAATGTACTCCACCACTGACCCCTCTAATGTACTCCACCACTGACCCCCCTAATGTACTCCACCACTGACCCCTCTAATGTACTGTACCACTGTCCCCTCTAATGTACTGTACCACTGTCCTCTAATGTACTGTACCACTGTCCTCTCTAATGTACTGTACCACTGTCCTCTCTAATGTACTGTACCACTGTCCTCTAATGTACTGCACCACTGTCCCCTAATGTATGGTACCACTGTCCTCTCTAATGTACTGTACCACTGTCCCCTCTAATGTACTGCACCACTGACCCCCTAATGTACTGTACCACTGACCCCTCTAATGTACTGCACCACTGACCCCCTAATGTACTGTACCACTGACCCCCCTAATGTACTGCACCACTGACCCCCCTAATGTACTGTACCACTGTCCCTCCCTAATGTACTCCACCACTGACCCCCCTAATGTACTCCACCACTGACCCCCCTAATGTACTCCACCACTGACCCCTCTAATGTACTCCACCACTGACCCCCTAATGTACTCCACCACTGACCCCCCTAATGTACTCCACCACTGACCCCTCTAATGTACTCCACCACTGACCCCCCTAATGTACTCCACCACTGACCCCTCTAATGTACTGTACCACTGTCCCCTCTAATGTACTGTACCACTGTCCTCTAATGTACTGTACCACTGTCCTCTCTAATGTACTGTACCACTGTCCCCCCCTAATGTACTGCACCACTGTCCCCTAATGTACTGCACCACTGACCCCCTAATGTACTGTACCACTGACCCCCCTAATGTACTGCACCACTGACCCCCCTAATGTACTGTACCACTGTCCCTCCCTAATGTGCTCCACCACTGACCCCCCTAATGTGCTCCACCACTGACCCCCCTAATGTACTCCACCACTGACCCCTCTAATGTACTCCACCACTGACCCCCTAATGTACTCCACCACTGACCCCCCTAATGTACTCCACCACTGACCCCTCTAATGTACTCCACCACTGACCCCCCTAATGTACTCCACCACTGACCCCTCTAATGTACTGTACCACTGTCCCCTCTAATGTACTGTACCACTGTCCTCTAATGTACTGTACCACTGTCCTCTCTAATGTACTGTACCACTGTCCTCTCTAATGTACTGTACCACTGTCCTCTCTAATGTACTGTACCACTGTCCTCTAATGTACTGCACCACTGTCCCCTAATCTATGGTACCACTGTCCTCTCTAATGTACTGTACCACTGTCCCCTCTAATGTACTGCACCACTGACCCCCTAATGTACTGTACCACTGACCCCCCTAATGTACTGCACCACTGACCCCCCTAATGTACTGTACCACTGTCCCTCCCTAATGTACTCCACCACTGACCCCCCTAATGTACTCCACCACTGACCCCCCTAATGTACTCCACCACTGACCCCTCTAATGTACTCCACCACTGACCCCCTAATGTACTCCACCACTGACCCCCCTAATGTACTCCACCACTGACCCCTCTAATGTACTCCACCACTGACCCCCCTAATGTACTGCACCACTGTCCTCTCTAATGTACTCCACCACTGACCCCTCTAATGTACTGTACCACTGTCCCCTCTAATGTACTGTACCACTGTCCTCTAATGTACTGTACCACTGTCCTCTCTAATGTACTGTACCACTGTCCTCTCTAATGTACTGTACCACTGTCCCCTCTAATGTATTGTACCACTGTCCTCTCTAATGTACTGTACCACTGTCCCCTCTAATGTACTGTACCACTGTCCTCTAATGTACTGCACCACTGTCCCCTAATGTATGGTACCACTGTCCTCTCTAATGCACTGTACCACTGTCCCCTCTAATGTACTGCACCACTGACCCCTCTAATGTACTGTACCACTGTCCCCCCCTAATGTACTGCACCACTGACCCCCTAATGTACTGTACCACTGACCCCCTAATGTACTGCACCACTGACCCCCTAATGTACTGTACCACTGACCCCTCTAATGTACTGCACCACTGACCCCCCTAATGTACTGTACCACTGTCCCTCCCTAATGTACTCCACCACTGACCCCCCTAATGTACTCCACCACTGACCCCTCTAATGTACTCCACCACTGACCCCTCTAATGTACTCCACCACTGACCCCTCTAATGTACTGTACCACTGTCCTCTCTAATGTACTGTACCACTGTCCTCTCTAATGTACTGCACCACTGTCCCCTCTAAGGTACTGCACCACTGTCCCCTCTAAGGTACTGTACCACTGTCCTCTCTAATGTACTGTACCACTGTCCTCTAATGTACTGTACCACTGTCCTCTCTAATGTACTGCACCACTGTCCCCTAATGTATGGTACCACTGTCCTCTCTAATGTACTGCACCACTGACCCCTCTAATGTACTGTACCACTGTCCCCCCCTAATGTACTGCACCACTGACCCCCTAATGTACTGTACCACTGACCCCCTAATGTACTGCACCACTGACCCCCTAATGTACTGTACCACTGACCCCTCTAATGTACTGCACCACTGACCCCCCTAATGTACTGTACCACTGTCCCTCCCTAATGTACTCCACCACTGACCCCCCTAATGTACTCCACCACTGACCCCTCTAATGTACTCCACCACTGACCCCTCTAATGTACTGTACCACTGTCCTCTCTAATGTACTGTACCACTGTCCTCTCTAATGTACTGCACCACTGTCCCCTCTAAGGTACTGTACCACTGTCCTCTCTAATGTACTGTACCACTGTCCCTCCCTAATGTACTGTACCACTGTCCTCTCTAATGTACTGTACCACTGTCCTCTCTAATGCACTGTACCACTGTCCCTCCCTAATGTACTCCACCACTGTCCCCTCTAATGTACTGCACCACTGACCCCCCCCCCCCCCTAATGTACTGTACCACTGACCCCCCCTAATTTACTCCACCACTGACCCCTCTAATGTAGTCACTATTGTATTGTACCACAACAATAAGAAAATAACGAAGATCCCAGAACTCTCTGATCTTCTCACAGGGGAGGGAGTGAAACCTCCACGGAGGGTCCCAGACTCTCCCACCCCTGTACCCTGTACCCCGCATAATGCTACTATAAGGTAAGAAGAGAAGGCCGGTCATTTTATTGTTGTTGCCTCTCATATCGCTGAACACAAGCAGCATCCAGACACTATCGGGTCGCTGAAGGTCGAGGACTCTGCCGCTCCAGGTGCCAGGCGTCTGCTTTCTTCCATCCTCATAATGATGGTACATGAGGGTTACCAGCAAATATGGGGGTGACTCTACAGAACTTCTATGTACAAGAGATAAGTCTGTACCTGTGGAGATTCCTATTCCACTGGCCTGCTCCAATGCTGAGGAAACCGGATAATAGATGCACACTAAGCAGCCACTGGTTTTATACAAGTTCGGCTTCACTAAACCACAATCTGCACTTATGTTCAAGCTCGAACAACAGAACAAATAAAAACAAAAGATTCAACCTAGAACAAAGAAATACTCATTGATTTCCTGCGGATAAATGTTTTCTCTATATACACTTACAGTCACCGGTTTCCTTGGCAATGCATTGCCGGGCATAGTGTTTATAGTGAGGCGTATAGGATGTTATTCCTATATATATATATATATATATAGTGTATACATGGTGTTTTATCAGATCGAGCCCTCTGCCAGGAAGCAAACTCCACAGGGGGGCCCAGAGCTCTCAGAGCCCCTACGTGTGAGATCTCCCACCCCCATAGTCCGAAAGCCATCGAGGCCCTGATAGCCGGATTCCCCCGAGCCATGTTGTGTTGGATCAGAGAAAATACGTAGACGGCCAGGGGCTGTAATTCCATAACAATGTACTTCTTTGCCAAGTTGGCGGCACTCTGTGGCTTGGTGCTCGTGGATGTCAATACGATTCCACACAAACAAATTCCCGGCACTCGATCAGCACTTCAATTGCAAAGTGATTTATTCATACTAGGAGGTGCGCATACATACACAATGTCAGGACGCGTTTCGGCGTTACCGCCTTTCTTTCCTGCCTAATACACACTGGAGCGCTATCTCTACTTATAGGAAATTCCACTCCCCTACATAGAGTTTACCACACGGACATAGTATGAAAAGTAGTGGGAGCGTACAGATGACACTGGCTCCAGGAAAGCAGGGTACTTCCCCGTGTCTGCGCTGTGCACTGTGCAGTAATGGAATTAAAGGCAGATTTTTCTTCCATCCTCAGACAGGCAAATCGTTTGAAATCAGAGGTTACCACACGTGTGACACCAAGAATGTCATTTATCTTATTAGATGTCCGTGTGGTAAACTCTATGTAGGGGAGACAATGCAGCCGATTAAAAGCAGGATATCGAAACACAAATCTACGATTAGATGCGGCAACACATTACTCCCCATTCCACAACATTTTAGGGATTTCAATCACAATGTATCACAATTACAGTTCCAAATTATCGAGAGAGTGTACCCAGCTAAGCGAGGAGGTGATGTAAAAAAACTGTTGCGTAGTAGAGAGGCGTATTGGATTCACACTTTGCGCACCCTGGAACCTCAAGGGTTAAATCGCGAGTATGAGCTTTCAGCATTGATGTGAAAAATGTTCCTGGATACTATGTATATTTATTACACTTGTTTGATACTTTAAAGATTGTTTTGTAATTTTGTATTTTCATATTTATATACGGTTTTAACTAAAGTATTTTCTATCTATTTATTGCAGTCACTATAAGAGACTGAGGTACACGTGGGGGAGGCGATTACCTTCAATATCTTTATTGTTTATTTATGTTGTGTTATGTATTAACCCTTGTTCACATTGTTAGTTGCGGCTGTAATCCAATCTCAGACGGAATCGCGCTAATGGACTTGTTTATGTGTTGTCAAGACAACGGCTGACGTCATCTGGGAGCGCCGCACGAGAATCGAGATGCGTCATCATTATGAGTGGAATTTCCTATAAGTAGAGATAGCGCTCCAGTGTGTATTAGGCAGGAAAGAAAGGCGGTAACGCCGAAACGCGTCCTGACATTGTGTATGTATGTGCACCTCCTAGTATGAATAAATCACTTTGCCATTGAAGTGCTGATCGAGTGCCGGGAATTTGTTCGTGTGCAATTCCATAACAAGTCACTGAGTTACCGCACATCCTGCCCGCATAACAAATGTACGACTATAGGACCCCGGGGTAAGGAGATCCACAGAAATGCTACTCGAAGGTGGGAAGAGAAGCCAAGTTTGGTCTTCAAACATTCTAGGGGCCCTGCCAGATCCAATGGTACCAGAACCGTCTCCCTATGACCCCGTGACACAGTTTGTACCCCTCTTAGGATTGTATGGGAGACAGGATGGAAAGAGGGTGCCTGGCAGGTATATGTGCTGGGGGCTCGGCAGGTATATGTGCTGGGGCTCGGCAGGTGTATATGTGCTGGGGCTCGGCAGGTATATATGCTGGGGGCTCGGCAGGTATATATGCTGAGGGTTCGGCAGGTATATGTGCTGGGGGCTCGGCAGGTATATGTGCTGGGGGCTCGGCAGGTGTATGTGCTGGGGCTCGGCAGGTATATGTGCTGGGGGCTCGGCAGGTATATGTGCTGGGGGCTCGGCAGGTATATGTGCTGGGGGCTCGGCAGGTATATGTGCTGAGGTTCGGCAGGTATATGTGCTGAGGGTTCGGCAGGTATATGTGCTGGGGGCTCGGCAGGTATATGTGCTGGGGGCTCGGCAGGTGTATGTGCTGGGGGCTCGGCAGGTATATGTGCTGGGGGCTCGGCAGGTATATGTGCTGGGGGCTCGGCAGGTGTATATGCTGGGGGCTCGGCAGGTGTATGTGCTGGGGGCTCGGCAGGTATATATGCTGGGGGCTCGGCAGGTATATGTGCTGGGGGCTCGGCAGGTGTATATGTGCTGGGGGCTCGGCAGGTGTATGTGCTGGGGGTTCGGCAGGTATACGTGCTGGGGGCTCGGCAGGTGTATATGTGCTGGGGGCTCGGCAGGTATATATGCTGGGGGCTCGGCAGGTATATGTGCTGGGGGCTCGGCAGGTATATGTGCTGGGGGCTCGGCAGGTATATGTGCTGGGGGCTCGGCAGGTATATGTGCTGGGGTTCGGCACGTATATGTGCTGGGGGCTCGGCAGGTATATGTGCTGGGGGCTCGGCAGGTATATATGCTGGAGGTTCGGCAGGTATATGTGCTGGGGGCTCGGCAGGTATATGTGCTGGGGGCTCGGCAGGTATATGTGCTGGGGGCTCGGCAGGTATATGTGCTGGGGGCTCGGCAGGTATATGTGCTGGGGGCTCGGCAGGTGTATATGCTGGGGGCTCGGCAGGTATATATGCTGGGGGTTCGGCAGGTATATGTGCTGGGGACTCGGCAGGTATATATGCTGGGGGCTCGGCAGGTATATATGCTGGGGGCTCGGCAGGTATATGTGCTGGGGCTCGGCAGGTATATGTGCTGGGGGCTCGGCAGGTATATGTGCTGGGGGCTCGGCAGGTATATGTGCTGGGGCTCGGCAGGTATATATGCTGGGGGTTCGGCAGGTATATGTGCTGGGGGCTCGGCAGGTATATGTGCTGGGGGCTCGGCAGGTATATGTGCTGGGGGCTCGGCAGGTATATGTGCTGGGGGCTCGGCAGGTATATGTGCTGGGGCTCGGCAGGTATATGTGCTGGGGGCTCGGCAGGTGTATGTGCTGGGGGCTCGGCAGGTATATGTGCTGGGGGCTCGGCAGGTGTATATGTGCTGGGGGCTCGGCAGGTATATGTGCTGGGGGCTCGGCAGGTATATGTGCTGGGGGCTCGGCAGGTATATGTGCTGGGGGCTCGGCAGGTGTATATGCTGGGGGCTCGTCAGGTGTATATGCTGGAGGCTCGGCAGGTATATGTGCTGGGGGCTCGGCAGGTATATATGCTGGGGGCTCGGCAGGTATATGTGCTGGGGGCTCGGCAGGTGTATATGCTGGGGGCTCGGCAGGTATATGTGCTGGGGGCTCGGCAGGTGTATATGCTGGGGGCTCGTCAGGTGTATGTGCTGGGGGCTCGGCAGGTATATGTGCTGGGGGCTCGGCAGGTATATGTGCTGGGGGCTCGGCAGGTATATGTGCTGGAATTCGGCAGGTATATATGCTGGAGGTTCGGCAGGTATATATGCTGGGGGCTCGGCAGGTATATGTGCTGGGGCTCGGCAGGTATATGTGCTGGGGGCTCGGCAGGTATATATGCTGGGGTTCGGCACGTATATATGCTGGGGGCTCGGCAGGTATATGTGCTGGGGTTCGGCACGTATATATGCTGGGGGCTCGGCAGGTATATGTGCTGGGGGTTCGGCAGGTATATATGCTGGGGGTTCGGCAGGTATATGTACTGGGGGCTCGGCAGGTGTATGTGCTGGGGGCTCGGCAGGTGTATGTGCTGGGAGCTCGGCAGGTATATGTGCTGGGGGCTCGGCAGGTGTATGTGCTGGGGGTTCGGCAGGTATATGTGCTGGGGGCTCGGCAGGTTTATGTGCTGGGGGCTCGGCAGGTATATGTGCTGGGGGCTCGGCAGGTATATGTGCTGGGGGCTCGGCAGGTATATGTGCTGGGGGCTCGGCAGGTGTATGTGCTGGGGGCTCGGCAGGTATATGTGCTGGGGGCTCGGCAGGTATATATGCTGGGGGTTCGGCAGGTATATGTGCTGGGGGCTCGGCAGGTATATGTGCTGGGGCTCGGCAGGTATATGTGCTGGGGGTTCGGCAGGTGTATATGCTGGGGGCTCGTCAGGTGTATGGGCTGGGGGCTCGGCAGGTGTATGTGCTGGGGGCTCGGCAGGTATATATGCTGGGGGTTCGGCAGGTATATGTGCTGGGGGTTCGGCACGTATATATGCTGGGGGCTCGGCAGGTATATGTGCTGGGGGCTCGGCAGGTGTATATGCTGGGGCTCGTCAGGTGTATGGGCTGGGGGCTCGGCAGGTGTATGTGCTGGGGGCTCGGCAGGTATATATGCTGGGGGTTCGGCAGGTATATGAGCTGGGGGCTCGTCAGGTGTATGGGCTGGGGGCTCGGCAGGTGTATGTGCTGGGGTCTCGGCAGGTATATATGCTGGGGGTTCGGCAGGTATATATGCTGGGGGTTCGGCAGGTATATGTGCTATGGGTACGACAGGTATATGTGCTGGGGGTTCGGCAGGTATATGTGCTGGGGGCTCGGCAGGTATATGTGCTGGGGCTCGGCAGGTATATGTGCTGGGGGTTTGGCACGTATATGTGCTGGGGGCTCGGCAGGTATATGTGCTGGGGGCTCGGCAGGTATATGTGCTGGGGGTTCGGCAGGTGTATGTGCTGGGGGTTCGGCAGGTATATGTGCTGGGGGCTCGGCAGGTATATATGCTGGGGGCTCGGCAGGTGTATGTGCTGGGGGCTCGGCAGGTGTATGTGCTGGGGGCTCGGCAGGTATATGTGCTGGGGGCTCGGCAGGTGTATATGCTGGGGGCTCGGCAGGTATATGTGCTGGGGGCTCGGCAGGTGTATATGCTGGGGGCTCGTCAGGTGTATGGGCTGGGGGCTCGGCAGGTGTATGTGCTGGGGGCTCGGCAGGTATATATGCTGGGGGTTCGGCAGGTATATGTGCTGGGGTTCGGCAGGTATATATGCTGGGGGTTCGGCAGGTATATGTGCTATGGGTACGACAGGTATATGTGCTGGGGGCTCGGCAGGTGTATGTGCTGGGGGCTCGTCAGGTGTATGGGCTGGGGGCTCGGCAGGTGTATGTGCTGGGGGCTCGGCAGGTATATATGCTGGGGGTTCGGCAGGTATATGTGCTATGGGTACGACAGGTATATATGGTGGGGTTCGGCAGGTATATGTACTGGGGGTTCGGCAGGTATATGTACTGGGGGTTCGGCAGGTATATATGGTGGGGTTCGGCAGGTATATGTACTGGGGGCTCGGCAGGTATATATGGTGGGGTTCGGCAGGTATATGTACTGGGGGCTCGGCAGCCGTTGTCTCCCTTCCTGTCAGTCATGCTTGTGGCCGCAGAAAGTGTTTTCCCTGCGGTCACAAGTGGTCGCTTTGTCCTTGTGGGGGGTCTATATAGGAGCACACAGGGGGGTAATATAACAGGGGGAGCACACAGAGTGGCTATATATAATCGATGGGAGCACACACAGGGGCTATAGACTACTGGGGCTTTACAGAGGGGTCTATATACTACTAAGGGCAGCACACAGGGGGTCTATATACTACTTGGGGCAGCAGAATGGGGTCTATATACAACTGGGGGAGCACACAGGAGGTCTATATCCAAGTGGGGGAGCACAAAGGGGTGCTATGTACTATTGTGGGAGCACACAGGGGATCTATATACAACTGGTGGGGCACACAGGGGGTCTATATACTACTGGTGGGGCACACAGGGGGTCTATATACTACTGGGGGAACATACAGGGGTCTATATACTACTGGTGAGGCACACAGGGGGTCTATATACTGCTGGGGGCAGCACACAGGGGGTCTATATATAACTGAGGGAGCACACAGGGGTCTGTATACTACTGGAGGAAGCACACAAGGGGTCTATATACTGCTGGAGGAGCGCACAGGGGTCTATATACTACTGGGAGAGCACACAGGGGTCTATATAATACTGGTGGGGCACACAGGGGGTCTATATACTACTGGGGGAACCACACAGAGGGTCTATATACTACTGGGGGAACCACACAGAGGGTCTATATAATACTGGTGGGGCACACAGGGGGTCTATATACTACTGGGGGAACCACACAGGGGGTTTATACTGGAGGAGCACACAGGGGTCTATATCCAAGTGGGGGAGCACACAGAAGGTCTATATTCAAGTGAAGGAGCACACAGGGGGGGCTAAATACCACTGAGGGAGCACACAGGGGGGCTATATACAAGTGGGGAGCACACCATATACTAGTGGGGGAGCAGACAGGGGGTATATACAACGGGGGGCAGCACACAGGGGGTATATACGACTGGGGGCAGCACACAGGGGGTCTATACGACTGGGGGCAGCACACAGGGGGTCTATACGACTGGGGGCAGCACACAGGGGGTCTATACGACTGGGGGCAGCACACTGGGGGTCTATATACAACTGGGGCAGCACACAGGGGGTCTATACGACTGGGGGCAGCACACAGGGGGTCTATACGACTGGGGGCAGCACACTGGGGGTCTATATACAACTGGGGCAGCACACAGGGGGTCTATATACAACTGGGGCAGCACAAAGGGGGTCCATATACATAACTGGAGGAACACACAGGGGTCTATATACTACTGGGGAAGGCACACAAGGGGTATATACTACTGGTGGCAGCGCACAAGGGGTATATACTACTGGTGGCAGCGCACAAGGGGTATATACTACTGGCGGCAGCGCACAAGGGGTATATACTACTGGCGGCAGCGCACAAGGGGTATATACTACTGGGGGCAGCACACAACAGTCTATTGTTGTGGAGCGCATGTCAAGGGCGGGGGGGGGGGACCCAGTCATAACTTCGCTTGGGGCCCCAGAAATGCCAAGACCGCCCCTGATTATAATGCACTCTTCTCTTGTCTTTTTTCGCGCTGCTTCCATTTCAGAACTTTATATTTGGAATCTTTATTATAATATCGTAAAAGTAAAACAAGTCAAATCCTGGGGGGAAATAGATGAAGCCCTCAGCTTTGCCGGTATAATATGCTAATAGCTGGTATAATATGCTAATATAATATGCTAATAGAGGATGGAGGAGGATTCCACCTTACATGCTGAGTCTCATTTCCAGGAACTTCCCTCCATTAGATCCTATGTGATTTCTAACATGGCCACTAGGGGTCTCCCTTCCCAAAAATCTGCTGTCCGCTCACCATCTCTAGCAGCAGAGGGACCAAGACAGATCATGGGGGACAGGGCTAGGCTAGTCCTATGTGGACTATGGGATTCCATCATAACCGGCCTGTTACCACTGGAGAGACAGAATTTTGCCTGAAATGTAAACTTAAAGGGACTAGCTGGACAAATGTGACAAACGTTCCACAGGATAGCTCATCAGTCACTGGGTTGTTTACTGTGTAGCGGCAGCTTAGGTCCCCTTCAAGTAAACTGCAAATGGAGAAAATAAGAAATAGCTGTGTATCATGGAGGGGTGTCTCAGGGGCTCGGTGACAACAATGTACCAAAGCCGCCTATGTATCTAAACATCTTTATTAGACATGAGCGCCTCACCATCTCTGCAATCTGATCATCAGCCGGCTGCCTTGTACCTCACTGCCACTCCTCCCCAGGTGCTGGGAAAAGCTGGATCCAGTTCTGGGAAACTGCGAGACATTGTTTCTCAGCACCTGGGGAGGAACGGTACCTGGGGAACTGTGGCACGGAGCAGCAAACGGGGAGGAGTGGCACCCAGGAAGCAGCAGCATGGAGCGGCATCCAGGAAGAAGGAGCATCACGAGCAGTGGCACAGAGTGCCACCTGGCAAGGAGTGGCATGAGGAGCGGCAACTGGGGAGAAACAGCACAGGGGGCAGCATGGAGTGGAACCTTGGGAGGAGCAGCATGAGGAGGGGCACGGAGTGGTGTCTGAGGAGGGGCACGGCGTGGCATCCGGGGAGGAGCAGCATGAGAGGGGCACAGAGTGGCATCCGGGGAGGAGCAGCATGAGAGGGGCACAGAGTGTCATCCAGGGAGGAGCAGCATGAGAGGGGCATGGAGTGGCATCCGGGGAGGAGCAGCATGAGAGGGGCATGGAGTGGCATCCGGGGAGGAGCAGCATGAGAGGGGCATGGAGTGGCATCCGGGGAGGAGCAGCATGAGAGGGGCATGGAGTGGCACCAGTAGTGGATTATAATAGGGGCATTTTGGGCGGCAGCCCGGGGCCCTGAGCTCCTGGGGGGCCCATGACCACCCAAAAAGACTTATACTTTCAGTGGTGTACTGTCTCCTGGCTACACTTCCGCTATGATTTGCAAAAAATCACTGTTTTTTTCTGCAATTTTGCACAAATCAGGACATCATGACATTATCTGTCCTGTACTATGAAGTGCTGCCATAGGATAGTGCTGCCATAGTTAGAGTGGGGTGGGGGGGCCCAGGGTTGGGGAACAGCCCGGGGCCTATGGTAAAGTTAATCCGCCCCTGAGTGGCACCAAGCGGCAGTCAGTTACAAGGTATCTGGCTGTTGAGCACTTTGAGGAAACACTTTGCTTTGTCATTACTGTAAATTCGCTCATCTCTAATCTTTATGCTAAAACAGAAGAAATTGACTGAATAAGCTTCAGTTCCTGCCCCCCCTTTCTAGCTACTTACTAGCTAGGACCATATCACACGCCTCCTGCACTACTTGTTGACTTCCAAACTAGACTTGATATTTACTGACTGAGTTTCTCATTTTCCTGGATGTGACTTTGCATTAGGATTCGGCAATAAGCCTTGAAGGTATTTATTGGCTCATTGTATATCGTCGTGTTCACCGCGCTCAGTGACTCTAGGTACATTGTATTAGATACATGGATAGGCATAGTACCGGGGGGGGGGGGGGGGGGGGGGGGGGGGGGGTGATAGCAGATACAAAGTCTGTAAGGGGAGATGGCGGCCATAGTACTGGGGAGGGGGGGGGGAGGGTGGTGATAGCAGATATATAGTCTGTTAGGGGAGATGGTATAGTACTGGGGGGTGATAGCAGATATCACAAGAAGCATGGTGCTACCGAGATGTCACTGGTGTCACAGTCATTGTGGATTCTGTCTACCCACTAACTCATCAAAAAACATAAAACAAATAGATGTCATGTGGCCAGGGCCATTTTTAGGTAATTTTGACTACAGGGCGAATCTTGCTAAAATAATCCCCCCTGGGTAGTTCCCATAATAATAATCCCACCTGTACTCTTCCCCCATAGTAATAATCCCCCCTGTTCTGTCCCTATAGTAATAATTCTCCCCGGTGCTGTCCCCATAGTAATAATCCCCCCTGTTCTGTCCCTATAGTAATAATTCTCCCCGGTGCTGTCCCCATAGTAATAATCCCCCTGTGCTCTTCCCCCTTAGTAATAACCCCCCTGTGCTGTTCCCATAGTAATAATCTCCCCTGTGCTCCCTCCCATAGTAATAATCCCTGCTGTGCTCCCTTCCATAGTAATAATCCCACCTGTGCTGTTCTCATAGTAATAATCCCCCTGTGCTTTCCCCATAGTAATAATCCCCCCTGTGCTCTTCCCCCATAGTAATAATTCCACCTATGATGTCCCCGTAGTAATAATCCCTCCTGTACTCCCTCCAATAGTAATAAATCCACCTGTGCTCCCTCCCATAGTAATAATCCCCCCTGTGCTCTTCCCCCATAGTATTAATTCCACCTGTGCTGTCCCCATAGTAATAATCCCCTCTGTGCTCTTCCCCTATAGTAATAAGCCCCCTTGTGCTGTCCCCATAGTAATAATCCCCCTATTCTCCCTCCCATAGTAATAAGCCCCCCCTGTGCTCCCTCCCATAGTAATAATCCACCCTGTGCTTTCCCCCATAGTAATAATCCCCCTGTGTTCACCTCCATAGTAGTAACCCCCTCTGTGCTGTCCCCATAGTAATAAGCCCCTCTGTGCTCTTCCCATAGTAATAAGTCCCCCTATGCTGTCCCCATAGTAATAATCCCCCCCTGTGCTGTCCCCATAGTAATAAGCCCCCCATGCTTCGTCCATATATTACTACTCCCCCCCAACTCAGGTTACAGGTGAGTCCTGATGGATGATTGCTCACAGGTGAGTCCTGATGGGTGAATCCTCATGGGTAATTGCTCACAGGTGAGTACTGATGGGTGAATCCTGACAGGTGAGTCCTGGGTGAGTCCTGATGGGTGATTCCTGACAGGTGAGTCTTGATGGGTAATTGCTCACAGTTGAGTACTGATGGGTGAATCCTGACAGGTGAGTCCTGACTGGTGATTCCTGACAGTTGAGTCCTGGTGGGTGATTGCTCACAGGTGAGTCCTGATGGGTGATTGCTCACAGGTGAGTCCTGATGGGTGATTGCTCACAGGTGAGTCCTGATGGGTGATTGCTCACAGGTGAGTCCTGATGGGTGATTGCTCACAGGTGAGTCCTGATGGGTGATTCCTGACAGGTGAGTCCTGATGGGTGATTGCTCACAGGTGAGTCCTGATGGGTGAGTCCTGACAGGTGACTCCTGATGGGTGAGTCCTGATGGGTGATTCATCACAGGTGAGTCCTGACCGGTAAGTCCTGACAGGTGATTCCTGATGGGTGATTTCTCACAAGTGAGTCGTGATAGGTGATTGCTCACAGGTGAGTCCTGATGGGTGGTTCCTGACAGGTGAGGTGTCAGCTCTGGTGATGAGTCCTATGTGCTGTTATTTAGTTTCTTTCAGCTTTGCTCTTGATATTGGATGCTCTCGGTGAATGGTGCATGCTGGGATTTTACTTCAAGCACCAACACAACCTAATTCACGGCAAACGACTATTGTTACGATGAATATACTAAAAACGAGATGCATTGATCCAGCTCAATTGATTTTTGATGATTCGTGAACTGATTTGTGATTCTCGTGTTGAGGCTACAAAAGGCAAATTAACGTGTTTACGGTTCCTGTCGGTTTTCTCGGAGCAAACAATAGGCCAATCAGTTCCTGCATTGTGTGCCGGCGGATTTGGCAAATCAGTGTTTCCTGTCTGATGTGTCCTGGGCAGGATACACGGATAATAAATCCACCCGGCAAATGATGGAACCGGCAGCAACAGAAGCTTCTAGGACTTGTTCTTATTTTCCACCAGTTTTTCTCACCTCCATTTGGCGAGTGTTCGTGTAACCAGGGCCGACACGCCGGAGAAGACGGGGCTGAAGGGTTGAACGTCCGATCATTACTGAGAAACGGAAAGGTGTCACCTGCACAGAACCATCTGGCGGCTTTCCTCCCGACTCTTTTCATGCCGGACGAGAAGTTTCTGGGTCATTTAAACATTGTAATGAATTTCCTAAATACCTAAAATCTATTGGCAATCAATGTTTGTATCGGGGGCAGAATGGTGGCGGCCGCTGACACCGCTCCATCTCCATGGAGACCATTGTACCCGCCGGAGCAGGGATAAGGAGAGGGCCACATGGCTGACATTCTGACACCGGTACAAATCAATGGCTGCTCGGTTCTCACCTCCTCATCTCATCACTTCTTGTATTTGCAGACAGATCAGGAGCCAATGATTCACCCTATAGATGTCAGTGACATTCGCATCCAGCTGTCGCGGCACCTGACTGATCGGCGTGAATCTTCTCAGCAGGGCCCCAGGGAGGGAAGGCAGCGCGGAGTGCGCCACCTTCTGCCTCCCGACCACCTGCCGTGACGCCATCTATTCCTATAGTAAGAATCTTCGGCTGAGAGGAAGGAAATAATCCGCCCCATAAAGATTATTTGCAGAAAAAACGGAGAGAAGGAAATAAGAGGTGATGGCGTCTGAGCTGCGCGGCACCTCGCCATCCATGTCGCACATTACCGAGTGACAGAGCGCTCCCAGCCATACAGTCAGCAAAATGCTAATCTCCTCCCCGGTGGACCATAACGCTGGAAAGCAAACCATAGAGCGGAAGAAACGAGTCAGAAGAGAGGGACCGTGCGGGAGGAAAAGAACCGCTCTGTGGGGGATGGGAAGGCAACAATGCACGTCCACTCAGGAAGACATCACCACCGGGGACTGATTCATTTCTCAAGGCACAAGAGACAGAAAAAGACACAATGGATAGAAGCTTCCGGGCTGGAAACGGTGCGATAACCGCGGACATCGATGTCTGGGGGGACTCCAAGGTCACTGACGCCCCAGGCCAGGAATACATATATTTTCTTTCATATTTATTCATGGAGAGAAGCAGAATAAGTCAGCAACGGCCACCACTTATCTAGTTTATTGCTGAAAATCCAGACAACATGAAAGATTCCCACTATAGATGGTTACGAGCAAAGCGCTCCCCGCACACAAGACCTGGTTGTAAAGGGTTAATCAGACCCTTATATACCCTTATATAAGGCTCCAGATGTGCGCCCCAAAACCAGCCCCCCCCCCCCCCCATTAAGGAACTAACCGTCACCTGTGACACCCAACCGTCACCTGTGACACCCAACCGTTCTCCTTGAGTTCAGTGATAACTGTGTTTTGTTGGTCGATTTGTCATTGCCCCAACCAGCCACAATCCTGCTCCACACTGACGAGGGGCAAAAACCCTGAAACGGCTGCTGTGGATGGAGGCCTGCCTTGGCAAGCCCTTGTCATGATCGCAATACTCGCACCTTGAGTTAGACATTGACAAAAAGGGGCCACCCTGGTGTTTCCCTATTTATGTTCCAATACTCGCAACCGAGTGGGACTTAAGGGGTTATTTATCAGGGTGGTGTGGTGCTCTCCCCATCATGGAGGCACCCCGTTGGCAACAGGCTAGAGATATCTGGCTATCCCGTGTTTTGAGACTCGCAACCGAGGCTCCACGGACTCCTGTTTTGCATATTTAAATTCCTAGGGGTCACTGGCCTTAGGGGTCGCCAACCTCAGAGGTCACCGACCACAGGGGTCACCAGCCTTAGGGGTCAAAGGCCTTAGGGGTCACTGACCTCAGAGGTCACCAGCCTTAGGGGTCACTGGCCTTAGGGGTCGCCAACCTCAGGGGTCACCAGCCTTAGGGGTCACTGACCACAGGGGTCACCAGCCTTAGGCCTCACTTGCACTTCCATGTACATCATCACAGCACATCTGCCAGGACTCCAGTATGGCAGAAGCATCGGACCGGACAAGAGCTGAGGGGTGAAGATGGGGATTTGCCCCCCATTCCGTGCCTCTCTGTCATGTTGTAGAAAGGCTGGCTTCCCCCTTCCTTTCCAGCATACAAAGGGTTAACATGGCTGGGCTTTACGTCTCCTCTCTGCCAGCGTGGATGCTTGGCCAGATTTACCAAAACCAGTGGATCCATAAACCCAGCAGATATGGGACTCCATGCTGGCATCCATTATTACGGTGCAGGGGGAAGTCGTCCCCTTTGTGCCCCTCCATATCAGATCGGGGATCCCCCTGAGGAGATCACATGACAATAGGGCAGGAGTACAATGCAAGGCCATGTATAAGAAAGACCGTCCCTGATGCCAATGGCAACCCATCCTAAAAACATCTTTGTCCGGTTTCCTGCCCTGTGATTGGCTGCTATGAGGCTGCACCATAATTCTGCCCCAATGGGCTTTGTATCTCCTTGATTCTGAACTGGTCTCTGTAACTTTAACCCCTGTTCTTCCAGAGGGTCCTGGTACAGGGTATATAATATACATAATGGTGTCCTCTTGTAGCCGGATAGGATGATGGGTCAGCTCCCATACTTACCTGGGATTGTGATAAAGATGCAATGTCCCGCAATGTAGAACTATTGGGTTGGCTCTGGAGTCAGCCATTTCCATAGACCTAGAAGTGACTCTATATGACATGATATAACGGCCACTCACATAATCCTATGGACGTTACAAAGGAGGATAGCCGTCCATGCGATTGTTTGTCCCCTGGTGATATAGTGTATGTTGTCAGCCCCAGGGCTCCGGCACCATCGCTGCACGGGGAGCAGAGCGGACTGTCACAGCGGATGGGCAGGGGAATCGGGTGTCAGCTATTAATAGATTAGCACATGGAACGGCCATCAGATGACCCCCCCATTGGTGAAGCACTCCTCTGTGTCACCTCCAGCCTATGGCGTTTCCGTTGCATGGAATTATATGGAATTGCTCTCACATTATCTCATTACCTCAGAGGAGTATATAGAAGTATATATTGTGCTCAATCGATGTTCAATCCAATGTTCTAAGACTCCAAGATGGAGGAAAACACTGGCTTTAAGGACACTAGGTAAAAAGTGGAAGTCCACAGCTCCAAGTAAAATGTAAAGTCTTTATTTAGAAATCCTCTTAACCCTTTGAGGACCAGGCTCAAAATGACCCAGTGGACCGCGCAAATTTTGATCTTAGTGTTTCTGTTTTTCCCTCCTCCCCTTCTAAGAGCTCCAGCACTCTCAGTTTTCTGACTACAAGCCATGTAATGGCTTATTTGTTACAGGAATAGTTGTACTGTGTAATGGCGTCATTCATTTTACCATAACATGTATGATGGAACCCCAAATATATTATGTATGATGGAACCCCAAATATATTCTGTATGATGGAACCCCAAATATATTATGTATGATGGAACCCCAAATATATTATGTATGACGGAACCCCAAATATATTATGTATGATGGAACCCCAAATATATTATGTATGATGGAAGCCCAAATATATTATGTATGATGGAACCCCAAATATATTATGTATGATGGAACCCCAAATATATTATTTATGAAGATATAAATTGGTGAAATCGCAAAAAAGAATGCAATATGGTAACGTTTGGGGGGTTCCTGTGTCTACGTAATGTACTATATGGTAACAGCGACATGACACTATTATTCTATAGGTCAGTCCGAACACAACCAGATGCAGGTTACACAGATTCTCTAATGTTATATATTTTTTTTAAATGAAATCCTTTTTTTTGGCAATTAATTATAAATAAAATGGGCCTATTGTGACGCTTCTAACGGTTTTATTTTTTCACCTTTGGGCTGTATGGGGTGTCATTTTTTCCGCCATGATCTCTAGTTTTTATTAATACCATATTTGTGAAGATCGGACGTTTTGATCACTTTTTATTAATTTTTTTTTATATATAATGTAACATAAAATCGGTAATCCGCGCACTTTTTTCCCTCTTTTCGTGTACGCCGTTTACCGTTCGCAATGACGCTTGTTATATTTTAATAGATCGGACAATTACGCACGCTACGGTATATTATATGTTTATTTGTTTATTTATTTTTATATGTTTTATTTATATAATGGGAAAGGGGGGTGATTTAGACTTTTATTGGGGGAGGGGTATTGGGGTAGTGTGTTAGTGTTTTTAACTTTTTTTTTTTACACATTTGAAGTCCCTTTGGGGGACTTGTACATACACTACTTAGATTTCTACACTGATGAATGCTATGCCATAGGCATAGCATTGATCAGTGTTATCGGCGATCTGCTCATTGAGCCTGCCTGTGCAGGCTCAGTGTAGCAGATCGCCGATCGGACCGCACGGAGGCAGGTGAGAGACCTCCGGCAGTCCGTTTCAACGATCGGGACCCCCGCAGTCACACTGCGGGGGTCCCGATCGGTAAGTGACAGGGGACTCCCCCTGTCACTTACACTTAAACGCAGCGGTCGCGCCGCGGTCGCGCCGCGGTCGCGGCATTTAAGGAGTTAGTGACACGCGGCAGCGCGATCGCTGCAGCGTGTCATTACCGGTGAGGTCCTGGCTGCTGATTGCAGCCGGCCCCCACCTGCTATGAAGCACGCTCCGCTCCGGAGCACGCTTCATAGCAGGAGAAACACCCAGGGCGTACAGTTACGCCCTAGGTCGTCTGGGGACAGACTTCCATGGCGTAACTATACGCCCTGGGTCGTCTAAGGGTTAAAATCCAAACATAACAATAAAAAACACGCCGACGCGTTTCAGGACACTGGTCCCTTAATCATGGCAAAGAGGACACTACTTTGCCTAAATGGTGTGAGAGCCATTTGCCTATTCTATTCCAGTGATCGTCTGATCGTTACGGGTCAAACTTTGGAAACCAAACCAGCCTCCCCTGTCGGGCGGAGCTGTAGTCTAGTACACAGCAGGATGTCGTTATATAATTTGATCAAACCATATTGCCCCATGTACCACGTGCAGGTCCCCTGGTTCACACGGGTCCCTACGCTAACTCCACACTGTGTCGGTCAGCGACCGCCAGCCCCGCAAAACATGCACATACAGGAAAGGGTTTGGTCCTGTGACATTGGGGTTGCAGGGCCATTCCATGGCCTCCCTTCCCTGCATGTGCACGCTTTGCAGGGTTGGCGGTCACTGACCGACACAGTGTGAAGTTAGCGTAGGGACCTGTGTGAACCAGGGGACCTGCACGTGGTACACAGGGCAATATGGTTTGATCAAATTATGTACCGACATCCGGGCGTTGGTTTTTAAACTTGGCCTAGCGGCATTAGTGTCAGCCATAGGTGGGATGTCCATGTCGTATAACATGTTCCTATGTAAAGTGTTATATGTATTTCTCTGTAGCAGAGTGACTGGCCGGCAGAGAATGGGTTACACACCTTACACACTACACAATACACAGACTGTTAGGAAACAGTGACACCTACTGCCCTTAGTGGGAACTGCTCTAGGTAGTGTAGGAAGCCCCTAGAACTTGCTAGAAAGTGGGCGGAGTATGCTAATATGCTCCCCATAAAAGGTTTGCAGATGCAGCCTATGGCTGAGACAAGTCAGTAGCTGTTGAGGAGACAAGATCACCACAGGACAAAGTGAGGATAAGGTGCTGAGGGGAACAAGGAGAACGTGAGATTATAAGCAGAGCAGCAAGAGACCAGCTGGAGGTGAGACTAAAAGTGAGACTTGAGAGAAAGTCTGTCAGGTAATTCTTCCATAGTCAGGAAAGGGCCAGCACATCTACAGTCAGTGGGAATCCTCAGATCAGGAACCCGAGTGGATGGACTTGAGTGTTTAGGGAGCAGAGTTAACTTGAGGCCTCTGCACCCCTCTTTCTGAATTCGGGGGGGGGGGGGGGGAGATTACCGTTAAGAACCAGATTAGTTACGAACTTTGCAAAACGTTTGGTTCGGTACCGAACCGAACTTTCAAAAAGTTTGTGGCGAAGTTCGTTAAAACCGCAACGGCGTCGCAAAACTGTATTGTTTTCACAGAATGGAAGAGGATATAAGGAATTATTACTCCTATAATCCCTTTTATCCTGTTATTATGTGAATATCAAGGTGTGTGACGTCACTCCAGGAACAGGAAGTGCCTGAGCGTCCATGCTGTTTCTTATTGTGTGTCTAGACTGCAGAGAGAGAGGAGCTCCGTGCTAGTTAGGGAGGGAAAGCACATAGATAGATAGGCAAACAAGTAGATAGCTACAGGGAGGTAGAGAGAGGGAGAGAGAGAGAGAGATAGGCAGAGATAGGAAGTAAAAAACTTGTGATATCCAGAAATTAGTCAAACACCAATATATAACAAAATATCTTTATTACATGCTCGAAATAGTATAAAGCACAGGATAGTGGTTGGGGGGGGGGGGCAGAGGGTGTGTGACCACTAATCACAATCATTTATGCCAACAACAACCTTAGTATAAGAGGGAGTGCAGGCCGGACGCCCACAATTTATTCTATAACGTCAAGCCAGATGTTGGTCTCCCCGCCCAGGCTCCACACCGCCCTCTTGGCCTCTTGGTGGTGGAGTCATGGTGCGCGCCTCCCTCAGATGAGCTTCTTCATTCTCTTCATCCGATGAGGCCTCTGCTGTTTGTTCAGCTTCTTCATCTCTGCTGACAAATGAACAATGGACAAAATCTGTTATTACAAACATGTTAGCAGCATTGTAACAATTCTCAAGAACCAATAAGCATCCAATGCAGGATTTTACTTAGGCTTTTTGTGTCCTTTTTTATCCAGTATGTCCAATGTGTTAGCCAGGGGCGTAACTACCACTATAGCAGCCATAGCGGCTGCTATGGGGCCCAGCACATTTCTAGTTACGCCCCTGGTGTTAGCCTTACCTTTGCGCAGAATCTACACTATTGATCAGCATTCTCACACTGCTCCCCAAAAATGATGCTCAGGGAAAATAATATGTCTGCAAAGAAATAGTCATTTATTCTCACATCTGGCGCTAATTAGCCCTTGGCTCCCTAAAAATCTCCCTTGAGAAATGAGTCGGACATTGTTAGGTCATATGTAATCATTGGGCACATTTGTCGCCATTTATCCTGTCCGTGCTTTGTAGCTAAATCGAACTCCAGTTAGGTCGTACATCATCGACTTATTAAACAATTTTTAGTATCCAGTTAGGGCACGCTGCATTTATAAAGAATATTGAGTGTCCAGCAGGGGGAGCGTTATTGTTAGTAACTTTATTATTATCCAGTTCCAGAAATATATAGGTCCCCCTGCAGGAAGCTCGATGTATATAATCTAGGTGTACGTAACACGTCTATGTCTGCACACATAACAGACTGAACTACTACTCTCATCATCTGATCCTAGCATGGACAGATGCAATTAAGACACACACTTACTGGCGCCGTCTGCTGGCATTCAAAATGAAACGCAGCATTGGGGCAAAACGCAAAGAGCCGAGTTCTTCTTGTGAGGCCCCACGCCTCATCAGCTGCCGTCGCTCCCTGATGAATCTGTCCCTCACACTGGACCACCTGGTCTCCACATGTTTGGCTGAAAGCAAAAAACGTACAGAAATTAGTGATATATGAGCGTCAGGTGACCATAACAGTAGAGTTTCTTGTTTGACATAGTGGGTAAATAACTTACCAATGATCAACTTCTGTAATCTACTATGCTTGTCCCAACCTGGGTACACAATCCGGGCAACCTCCCTCCATGCGGCACTCCTCCTTAGCCGGCTTGTGTACCCAGGCGCAGGGCCGTCCCATAGCAGTGGCCGAGCATGGACCTTAATAAAAAGATAACTAAATAATATAAACCTCTTGCAAACAATGCTCGCTTGGTAAGGTAATAGCTAGTCGAGGCTTTTTCCTTCTTAGGGTACAAACACACACACCGTATACGCAGCAGATTTGATGTTGTGTTCAGTTATTTAGATCTAATCTGCTGCGTATTTATTGCGTATTTGCTGCGTATACGGTGTGTGTGTTTGTACCCTAACAAATATAAATGTCTAGTGCGGTTTAGAGCTAACCCTTATGGGCAAGCCATAGGAATTACACACATTCGTAGGGACGTGAACTACTATCAGCAATGTATGGTGACCAATGTAGTCACACAGGGCAATGGGTGGGGGCAAAAATCCATAATAAACATTTAGCTTCGTCATAAATAAAGATCATTCGTGACTAACTTGTAATTGAGAAATTAGGAAGGAAAGAGCCTTTAACAACACATATATAAAATGAAGCAATGTAAAGTACCGGGACAGAATGTAAGCATTATTGAGAACAGATATCTGGTATATTCGAAGACCTGTACATTTAATCTTGACACTAACTCTAAAAAATACATCAAGTGACTGTCCCACACATCGCTTCTCAGACTCACAATGATAAGCCAAAAAGCGGTAAGCTGTTAGAACTCCACCTATGTCAACATTTATTAACTCATTAATGGCAAGGCGTTATCAAATACTCACTTGTAAGATTAGTCCATAAATGTCGATGAGTGATTTATCGATAACCATATCTGCCTCCATCGATTTGCCTTCACAGTTCTAAATAAGCTAATTGAGTGAATTGCTTTCACTCTTCAGATGTGAACATACAGAAAATGGCAAATAACCTTGGCATATACACATAGGAACAAAAAACGATACATTTCTTTCTCGAAACAATCACGTGACCCCCTAGATGCAATTGTATCATGGCCAGTGAATCTGCTTCGTAGGAGTAAGTAGATTTAGTTTGTCAGAACTTTGTAAGCCGAGGAACAAAAATAGAAATATAATCATCACTAGCAGTAGTGGATTATAATAGGGGCGTTTGCGGCGGCAGCCTGGGGCCCTGAGCTCCTGGGGGGCCCATGACCACCCAAAAAGACTTATACTTTCAGTGGTGTACTGTCTCCTGGCTACACTTCTGCCATGATTTGCAAAAGATCACTGTTTTTTTATGGCAATTTTGCACAAATCAGGACATCATGACATTATCTGTCCTGTACTATGAACGCCAGGCTAGTGCTTCCATAGTTACAGTGGGGGGGGGGGGGGCCAGGCTAGTGCTGCCATAGTTACAGCGGGGTGGGGGGGCCCAGGCTTGGTGAACAGCCCGGGGCCTATGGTAAAGTTAATCCGCCCCTGATCACTAGTAGTCTGTTTTTAATTATACTGGCCTGTAATCGATCAACTGCTGCCTCCTCCTCAAGTAGCCTCTCCTTAATAATACTGGCCTGGAATCGATCAACTGCTGCCTCATCCTCCTCAAGTAGCCTCTCCTCGATAAGACTGGCCTGGAATCGATCAACTGCTGCCTCCTCCTCATCAAGTAGCCTCTCCTCCATAATACTGGCCTGGAATCGATCAACTGCTGCCTCCTCCTCATATAGCCTCTCCTCGATAATACTGGCCTGGAATCAATCAACTGCTGCCTCCTCCTGCTCTTCTAGTAGTCTGTTTTTAATTATACTGGCCTGGAATCGATCAACTGCTGCCTCATCCTCCTCAAGTAGCCTCTCCTCAATAATACTGGACTGGAATCAATCAACTGCTGCCTCCTCCTCAAGTAGCCTCTCCTCAATAATACTGGACTGGAATCAATCAACTGCTGCCTCCTCCTGCTGCTCAACTTGTCTCTTCTCAACAATACTGGACTGAGAGGCGAGCAATCTACTGCTGCCTCCTCCTGGTTCTCGACTTGTCTCTTCTCAACAATACTGCCCTGGGTGCAATCAAGTGCTGCCGCATCCTCCTTGTAAACTTTTTTTTTTCCAATATTTTTTTTCCACTATTTTGGCACTTTTATTCACTATATTTTATTAATTTTATTCCTATTATTTTTTTTCCACTCATTTTTGGAAATTTTTTCCCCCACTTTTTTCACTGTAATAGCAACTGCAACTAAACGAAACTATACCCTATCACACTCCCACTATTGTAGCTGCAATTATTCAGCAGTTAGAGCAAGGTTTATTTTCGGTTTGGACAGATCCGAAATTCACGAAAGTTCGCCGGATCGAACCGAACCTAACTTTTCAAAAGTTCGCTCATCCCTAATTAGGACCCCTGGATACCTCTAAGACCTGAAAGATGTGGCCGGTGGCCCAGCCTAGTAACTGAAAGCAGAAAGCTCCCTAGCTGACAGGGAGGGAAACAGACTCAAGCACCATTGGGGGAGAGGTCCACAGGATCACAGTGCCCACCAGCATCCCACACGTAGTGACAGACCAAGGTCTGAGGCCAATCATCTCTCCACACACCACCGCCATCTCTCCATACACCACCACCATCTCTCCACACACCACCATCATCTCTCCACACACCACCATCTCTCCACACACCACCATCTCTCCACACGCCACCATCTCTCCACACACCACCATCTCTCCATACACCACCACCATCTCTCCACACACCATCATCTCTCCACACACCACCGCCATCTCTCCACACACCACCACCATCTCTCCCCATACTGCTATCTCTCCACACACCACCATCTCTCCACACACCACCATCTCTCCACACACCACCATCTCTCCACACACCACCATCTCTCCACACACCACCATCTCTCCACACACCACCACCATCTCTCCCCATACTGCTATCTCTCCACACACCACCATCTCTCCACACACCACCATCTCTCCACACACCACCATCTCTCCACACACCACCATCTCTCCATACACCACCACCATCTCTCCCCACACTGCCATCTCTCCACACGCCACCATCTCTCCACACACCACCACCATCTCTCCCCACACTAACATCTCTCCACACGCCACCATCTCTCCACACACCACCGCCATCTCTCCACACACCACCATCTCTCCACACACCACCGCCATCTCTCCACACACCACCGCCATCTCTCCCCACACTGCCATCTCTCCACACGCCACCATCTCTCCACACACCACCGCCATCTCTCCACACACCACCACCATCTCTCCACACACCACCATCTCTCCACACACCACCATCATCTCTCCACACACCACATCTCTCCACACACCACCACCATCATCTCTACACACCACCATCATCCCTCCACACACCACCAGACTCTCCACACACCACCATCTCTCCACACACCACCATCTCTCCACACACCACCACCATCTCTCCACAAACCACCGCCATCTCTCCACACACCACCATCATCTCCCCACACACCACCACCATCTCTCCCCACACTGCCATCTCTCCACACGCCACCATCTCTCCACAAACCACCGCCATCTCTCCACACATCACCATCTCTCCACACACCACCACCATCTCTCCACAAACCACCGCCATCTCTCCACACATCACCATCTCTCCACACACCACCACCATCTCTCCCCACACTGCCATCTCTCCACACGCCACCATCTCTCCACACACCACCGCCATCTCTCCACACACCACCGCCATCTCTCTTCACACCCCCATCATCCCTCCTCACACCTCCGTCTCTCCAAACATCAACATCTCTCCACACATCACCATCTCTCCACACACCATCTCTCCACACATCACCATCATCCCTAAACACACCACCATCTCTCCACACATCACCATCTCTCCACACACCACCATCTCTCCACACACCACCATCTCTCCACACACCTCCACCATCTCTCCACACACCACCATCTCTTCACACATCACCATCTCTCCACACACACCATCATCCCGCCATACACCACCATCATCCCTCCACACACCACCATCTCTTGACACACACCACAATCTCTCCACACATCACCATCTCTCCACACACCACCATCATCCCGCCACACACCACCATCTCTCTACGCACCACCATCATCCCTCCACACACCGCCATCTCTCCACACACCACCACCATCTCTCCACACACCACCAGACTCTCCACACACCACCAGACTCTCCACACACCACCACCATCTCTCCACACACCACCACCGTCTCTCCACACACCACCACCATCTCTTCACACACCACCACCATCTCTCCACCCACCACCATCTCTCCACACATCATTGGACTCTCCACACACCACCACCATCTCTCCACCCACCACCATCTCTCCACACACCACCTACCTCTCTCCACACACCACCATCTCTCCACACACCACCATCTCTCCACACACCACCACCATCTCTCCACAAACCACCGCCATCTCTCCACACATCACCATCATCTCTCCACACACCACCATCTCTCCATACACCACCATCATCTCTCCACACACCACCATCTCTCCACACATCACCTACCTCTCTCCACACGTCACCATCTCTCCACACATCACCATCTCTCCACACACCACCATCTCTCCACACACCACCATCATCTCTCCACACATCACCTACCTCTCTCCACACATCACCATCTCTCCACACACCACCGCCATCTCTCTACACACCCCCATCATCCCTCTTCACATGTCCGTCTCTCCAAACATCAACATTTCTCCACACACCACCGCCATCTCTCCACACACCATCTCTCCACACATCACAATCATTCCTCCACACACCGCCATCTTTCCACACATCACCATCTCTCCACACATCGCCATCTCTCCACATCACCATCTCTCCACACATCGCCATCTCTCCACACACCACCATCTCTCCACACACCTCCACCATCTCTCCACACACCACCATCTCTCCACACACCTCCACCATCTCTCCACACACTACCATCTCTTCACACATCACCATCTCTCCACACACCACCATCATCCCTCCACACACCACCATCTCTCCACACATCACCATCTCTTGACACACCTCCATCATCTCTCTACACACCACCATCTCTCTACACACCACCATCTCTACACACACCACAATCTCTCCACACATCACCATCTCTCCACACATCACCATCTCTCCACACACCACCATCATCCCGCCACACACCACCATCTCTCTACACACCACCACCATCCCTCCACACACCGCCATCTCTCCACACACCTCCATCATCCCTCCACACACCACCACCATCTCTCCACACACTGCCATCTCTCCACACACCACCATCATCTCTCCACACACCGCCATCATCTCTCCACACACCACCATCTCTCCACACACCACCACCATCTCTCCACACACCACCAGACTCTCCACACACCACCACCATCTCTCCACACACCACCACCATCTCTCCACCCACCACCACCATCTTTCCACCCACCACCATCTCTCCACACATCATCGGACTCTCCACACACCACCATCATCTCTCCACACACCATCATCTCTCCACACACCACCATCTCTCCACACACCACCTACCTCTCTCCACACATCATCGGACTCTCCACACACCACCTACCTCTCTCCACACACCACCATCTCTCCACACACCACCATCTCTCCACACACCACCTACCTCTCTCCACACACCACCATCTCTCCACACATCACCATCTCTCCACACACCATCATCTCTCCACACACCACCATCTCTCCACACATCACCAACCTCTCTCCACACACCACCATCTCTCCACACATCACCTACCTCTCTCCACACACCATCATCTCTCCACACATCACCTACCTCTCTCCACACATCACCATCTCTCCACCCACCACCATCTCTCCACACACCACCATCTCTCCACACATCACCATCTCTCCACCCACCATCTCTCCACACACCACCACCATCTCTCCACACATCACCATCTCTCCACACATTACTCTCTCCACACATCACCTACCTCTCTCCACACGTCACCATCTCTCCACACACCACCATCTCTCCACACACCACCATCATCTCTCCACACATCACCTACCTCTCTCCACACATCACCATCTCTCCACACACCACCACCATCTCTCTACACACCCCCATCATCCCTCTTCACACGTCCGTCTCTCCAAACATCAACATTTCTCCACACCACCATCTCTCTACACACCACCATCTCTCCACACATCACCATCTCTCCACACACCACCGCCATCTCTCCACACACCATCTCTCCACACATCACAATCATCCCTCCACACACCGCCATCTCTCCACACATCACCATCTCTCCACACACCACCACCATCTCTCCATACACACCACCATCTCTCCACACACCACCACCATCTCTCCACACATCGCCATCTCTCCACACACCACCATCTCTCCACACACCACCATCTCTCCACACACCTCCACCATCTCTCCACACACCACCATCTCTCCACACACCTCCACCATCTCTCCACACACTACCATCTCTCCACACACCACCATCATCTCCCCACACACCACCATCATCCCTCCACACACCACCATCATCCCTCCACACACCACCACCATCTCTCCACACATCACCATCTCTTGACACACCTCCATCATCTCTCTACACACCACCATCTCTCTACACACCACCATCTCTACACACACCACAATCTCTCCACACATCACCATCTCTCCACACATCACCATCTCTCCACACACCACCATCATCCCGCCACACACCACCATCATCCCGCCACACACCACCATCTCTACACACACCACAATCTCTCCACACACCACAATCTCTCCACACACCACCATCTCTCCATACACCACCACCATCTCTCCACACACCACCATCATCCCGCCACACACCACCATCTCTCTACACACCACCACCATCCCTCCACACACCGCCATCTCTATACACACCTCCATCATCCCTCCACACACCACCATCATCCCTCCACACACCACCATCATCTCTCCACACACCACCATCTCTCCACACACCACCACCATCTCTCCACACACCACCATCATCTCTCCACACACCACCACCATCTCTCCACACACCACCACCATCTCTCCACACACCACCATCTCTCCACACACCACCATCTCTCCACACACCACCAGACTCTCCACACACCACCACCATCTCTCCACACACCACCACCATCTCTCCACACACCACCATCTCTCCACACACCACCATCTCTCCACACACCACCATCTCTCCACACACCACCATCATCTCTCCACACACCACCATCTCTCCACACACCACCACCATCTCTACACACCACCACCATCTCTCCACACACCACCAGACTCTCCACACACCACCACCATCTCTCCACACACCACCACCATCTCTCCACCCACCACCACCATCTTTCCACCCACCACCATCATCTCTCCACACACCACCATCATCTCTCCACACACCACCATCATCTCTCCACACACCACCACCATCTCTCCACACACCACCATCATCTCTCCACACACCACCATCTCTCCACACACCACCATCTCTCCACACACCACCATCATCTCTCCACACACCACCATCTCTCCACACACCACCACCATCTCTACACACCACCACCATCTCTCCACACACCACCAGACTCTCCACACACCACCACCATCTCTCCACACACCACCACCATCTCTCCACCCACCACCACCATCTTTCCACCCACCACCACCATCTCTCCACACATCATCGGACTCTCCACACACCACCATCATCTCTCCACACACCATCATCTCTCCACACACCACCATCTCTCCACACACCACCTACCTCTCTCCACACATCATCGGACTCTCCACACACCACCTACCTCTCTCCACACACCACCATCTCTCCACACATCACCATCTCTCCACCCACCACCATCTCTCCACACACCACCATCTCTCCACACACCACCACCATCTCTCCACACATCACCATCTCTCCACATATTACTCTCTCCACACACCACCTACCTCTCTCCACACACCACCACCATCTCTCCACACACCACCATCTCTCCACACACCACCTACCTCTCTCCACACACCACCACCTCTCCACAAATCACCATCTCTCCACACACCACCATCTCTCCACACATCACCTACCTCTCTCCACACACCACCATCTCTCCACAAATCACCATCTCTCCACACATCACCATCTCTCCACACATCACCTACCTCTCTCCACACACCACCATCTCTCCACACACCGCCATCTCTCCAGTAACCCAGTCGGTAAGGCTGGACGTGACCCCCTGCCCCCAGTGAGCAGAAAGCCGCCATGACTGGGGAAACAGGACTGACAGGGTTAATTTTTAGGTACAGGGCAGAGAGTGGGAGTAGTTAAGGGGTTTCTAGGGGGTGGGAGTAGGTGGAGTCGGAGGGGTTAAAGGGGTAGTGCGACGCTCAGAAATTATTCACAGAATAACACACATTACAAAGTTATACAACTTTGTAATGTATGTTATGTCTGTGAATCACCCCGTTCCCCGTGTCCCACCACCCCCCACCCGTGTACCCGGAAGTGTGGTGCGCTATACATTACCTGATCCGTGTCGCTGCCGCCCGTCCCCCCTCCGCCGCGTCACAACTGTGCTCAGCCGCGATTGGCTGAGCACAGTTATGTTCATCCAATCACGGCTGAGCATCGGATGACGCTGCAAAGGGCGGCCGACATTCGGGACAGTCGGAGCTGTTCGCCGTCCGCCCGAAGAAGAGGTCACTCGCTGAACATCGGAGACGGATGTCGGCACGTGACAGGTAATGTATAGCGCACCACACTTCCGGGTACACGGGTGGGGGTTGTGGGACACGGGGCCATTCACAGACATAACATACATTACAAAGTTGTATAACTTTGTAATGTGTGTTAGTCTGTGAATAATTTATTACCGCCGCACTACCCCTTTAAATAGGGCTTGGTGCTCTCCTCATGTAACACTTGTGAGGAGAGCTGCCATAGAGTTGAGTGCAGAGTGTTACCTGGATTCCCAGATGGGTTAGATGTCGCTGTCGGCGCTCTTAGAAGATCTTCGGGAGGCGGCTGCCTCAGTAGTGGATTATAATAGGGGCGTTTCGGGTGGCAGCCCGGGGCCCTGAGCTCCTTTGGGGCCCATGACCACCCAAAAAGACTTGTGGTGTACTGTCTCCTGGCTACACTTCCACCATGATTTGCAAAAATCACAGTTTTTTTAATGGCAATTTTGCACAAATCAGGACATCATGACATTATCTGTCCTGTACTATGAACGCCAGGCTAGTGCTGCCATAGTTAAAGGGGGGTGGGGGGGCCCAGGCTTGGTGAACAGCCTCGAGCCTATGGTAAAGTTAATCCGCCCCTGGGCTGCCTCCATGGATGACCCGGGGTGGCTGGAGCAGCAGGTTCTGGCTGCCATCCTTCCCCCTGCTCCTCCTGACGCTGGTGAGGGGCCATCGGCAGTGATCCGCCACGCTGCGGGTGCAGCTGTTCCCCCACCCGCTCCTTGCTCTCCCTCTCATCCCCCCCTCCGTCAGCATAGCACCGGCGGTCCCACCCGCCTGTTTGGCTGAGCCTTAAAAAGTGTTTCCCGGAGCCGGGCCACAGCATAGGAGCCCCTCCGGGGACCCTTCACGGGTTCGGGGTCCTGTTGGCCCAGGACAAAACAGAGGGTCCGGCGACTGTGCTGACCTTCCTGGGGATCACTATTGATTCCTGTAGGATGGAGTGCAGGTTGCTCGTGGAGAAGCTTAAGGCTCTGAAGGTTGAGGTGCGGCGAGCTCAGGTTTGCGTAAGATTCCTTTGAGAGAATTGCAGTCCCTGTTGGGCAAATAAATTTTTCCTGCAGGATTATGCCTATGGGGCGGGTGTTTTACGGCGTTTAGCTAGGGCGTCGGTGGGAGCGCGGGCGCCTCATCATTTTATACGCCTGACTAGGGAGCACTGCGCTGAACTGGCCATTTGGGAGGGGTTTCTGGACACCTACAATGGCAGGTCCTTGATCATTGCCCCGGTGGTGGATAGTTTTGACTGGGAGTTGTACACGGACGCGGCGGGCAGTGTGGGGTTTGGGGCATATTGTCAGGGGGAATGGTGCGCTGGGCCGTGGCCGCGGTTGTGGGTTGAGTCTGGTTTGGTGAGCAACCTAGCCCTCCTGGAGTTGTTCCAGTTGTTTTCTCTGTGACAACGTTGCAGTGGTTACGACAATTAACTCGGGCTCGGCCTCTTCCCCCCCTGTGATATCTCTTCTGCGGCAGTTGGTTTTGTGTTGTTTGTCTTTGAATGCGTGGGTAGTGGCAGTGCATGTGCCTGGAGTCTCTAACACGGTGGCTGATTCTCTTTCTCGCCAGCAGTGGGAGCGTTTCCAGTCCTTGGCTCCGGAGGCTGCCGCGGAGGGGATCGCCGCAAGGGACCTCATCCGGTCGTCTTTGGCACCAAGTACTTGGAGGTCTTATTCTGGTGTTTGGGCGGAATGGGAGGCTTGGCTGGAAGGGTTGGGGGGTAGTGCAGTCTGATGGTATGCGTACGATGGCGGTGTTGAGTTGGTTGGGTTGTGCGGCCGCCGACGGCTGGTCGGTGGCCACAGTAAATCTTTTTATGTCAGCCTTGTTTTTTTGGTTCAGGTTGAGGGGTTTGCGTGATGTGACAAAGGAGTTTTTTTTTTTTTTTTTTAATTCTTTATTTTGAGATCACAAAAAGGAAGGAACAGACCACACGCCTCTGCTCCTTATCACACACTTATGGTCAAGGGTAACAAATAATAATTAGTACAATATCCCGTCACAGCATACATCAGTTTAACCGGAACAGTCAGATAAAAGAATGAATAGGTAAGAGTAAAAAAAAAAAAAAACCTTTAACTTCCTGGTGGTTAGCAACTTAGCCTAACCCAAAATATTTGCTTACGGTTGGACCGAGGGTGTCGGCCGTCCCCCTTCCGTAACCTCAATAGTTTTATTGTGAGGAGATAAAGGGTCCCCCTCAGAGGGGACCTACCTCCGTCTTCAAAAAGACGAAGGAGAGAAGAGTAGATAAAATACAAGAAGAAAGAAACAGAGTAAGGTAGAGGAGTAAGGAGGGATGTGGTAAGAGGAAGGAGGAGGTGGGGGGGGGAAGAGGGTGGGGGAGGGGGGGGAGGGGGGGGAGGGTTTAGAGGACCAATGCGATAGCCGCCACCGCTGCACCACCGCCGGGCCAGCGGAGAAGGTGTCAGTTTAGACCGGGTCTAGCCCACTTACCAAGGCCAGATATTCCGGGGAACTTTTAAATTCCATCCAAGGGAACCATGTGGAGGTGAACTTCGCGTTAGATTCATGGAGGGAGGAAGTCAGGTCTTCCATATACAGTAGGTCATTGACCTTAGTGATCCAGAGTGCCAGTGGTGGGGGAGAGTTCTTCTTCCAACACAATGGAATACATACTCTCGCTGCCATCACCAGGAATTTTAGCAACGATTTCTTGTAGAGTTTTATCGGGAGTGGGCAATGGTGTAACAAGAACAGGGCGGGAGTCAACTCAAACGCCACATTTGTAATTTTCCCAATGATCCTCCGCACTTCCTCCCAGAAAGGGACCAGCACGGGGCAGGTCCAAAAAATGTGTAGGTGTGTACCCTCAGAAGTTCCGCACCGCCAGCACATCGGATCCACATCCGGCCAAATAGAATGAAGCCGTGTGGGCACTCTATACCATCTGGTAAGTATTTTATAGCCAGCTTCCTGATAGCCTGTACACATGGACGACTTGTGGACTAAGGTGAGGACCCGGTCCCTCTGACCTGAGGATAATGTCACTCCCAAGTCCTCCTCCCACTTCAAGAGGAACTCGGGGGCGGCAAGTCCGGGGGAGAGATCAGCAAGGCATATATGATCGAAAGGGTATGTCTCAAAATTCCCCTCTCCAAGCATAAGTCTTCGAAGGCTGTGGGAGTGGAGGCATAGGAGGTCGTTAGGGGTAGCGTGTTCAAAAAATGTCTAATCTGAGTAACTCTCCACGGGCCTAAAGCGACAGGCTCCGTGATCTCACCCAACCTGGAGGTCGAGGCCCACCTAGACCCTTCATGAAAAAAGGACACTCTGAACCTACTCGCCTTCGTCCAGGCCCTGAACACTGGGTCAGTGAGACTCGAGGGGAAAGAGGGGTTCCCCAGGACCGCAAAACAAGGAGACCTGTGAGGTAGCATGTGGGAGCGGCTGACTGCCCCCGCGCAAGTTAGGATGGTCGGGCCAACAGTCGGGTGGGAGCGCAAGGCCGGGGCGCTGGACTGGTGCAGCCACGGCAGGCAAGACAAGGGTATATCCGTGCAGGACTGTTCCAACGCCACCCATGGCTTCGTATCCCCGTGTCTGCACCAGTCCACAACCCTCGTCAGAAGCGAAGCTTGATGATACAATCTTATATCCGGCAGGCCCACCCCGCCCCGAGACTTAGGTCGACAAAGAATTGTACGTCTCAAGCGGGCCGGCTTGTTGTTCCAGACAAACTTGATCTGCATAGACGTAATCGCTCTGAAAAATGAGATCGGAATTCTAGTGGGGACGCATTGAAACAAATACAAAAATTTGGGTAATATAGTCATTTTTAGTATGGCACATCTCCCAAACCACGAAAAGTAGCCCCTGGACCACACCTCGCACTGAGATTGTATTTGGGACAGCAAAGGAGGGAAATTCAGTGAGTAAAGTTTGCGCAGGTCGGACGGGAGGCGTATCCCCAAGTATCGGATCGCTTCCTGAGCCCACCGAAAGCGGAAGGAGCCCCGAAGACCGGACACCACTGTCTCCGGGAGGCCGATATTTAAGGCCTCGGACTTAGCGAAATTAACTTTGAAGTTAGACAGCCGGGCAAAGTTTTCCATTTCTCTCATCAGAGAGGGGAGAGAGATCACGGGATTGGTAATGTAGAAAAGCAAAACGCGGAGACCTTATGAGTGGTGTCGCGGATCGGTACCCCCCCCCACATCCGGATGGGCCCGGATCGTACATAGAAAGGGCTCCAGCACTAAAATAAATATTAGGGGGGATAACGGGCAGCCTTGTCTTGTCCCGTTCTTAATCGTGAATTCATCGGAGAGGAGGCCATTCACCCTGACCCGTGCCCGCGGGGTGCGGTAGAGAGCCGAGATCCAACTCATAAAGTTGTGACCAAGGCCCAGATACGTGAGAGTCTCCACCATAAACGACCAGTTTATTCTGTCAAATGCTTTTTCCGCGTCTGTGGACAAAAGCAGCAGTGGGAGATCAAGAGATTTGGCCTTATAAACTAGGTTTATGGCTCGTATGGTATTGTCTCTAGCTTCTCTCCCCGCCATAAAACCGACTTGGTCAGTATGAATGACCCCCTCCAAGGTCGATGATAGTCTAGTGGCCAAAATTTTAGTAAATAACTTGAGGTCCTCATTTAGTAGTGAAATGGGACGGTATGAGCTGCAAAGCGTGGAATCCTTTAACTCCTTGGGTATCACTGAAATATGAGCGCGTGTGGAGTCCAGGGGCATCTCTCCCGTGTCCGAGACCGCATTAAAGGACTTAGAAAAGTGCGGGGCTAATTGAGATTGGAATAGTTTATAGTACGCTAGGGAAAACCCGTCTGGGCCTGGCGCCTTCCCCGTTTTGGATTCCTGAATTGCCCCTAGGAACTCCCCTGTCGAGATGGGCCTCTCCAACTCCTCCGCCCCCGTCTCCCCAAGCCTAGGCATCCCTGAGTCTGAGATGTAGGTCCGGATACGGTCCCTAAAGTCGTGGCTAGCTGTAGTGGGATTAGTTGAGTCCACAGAATAGAGGTCGGCATAGTACTTCTTGAACGCTTCAGCTATATCGGAGGGGAGGTTTAGGGGGCCGGTGTGGTCAGGATGTATAAGGGGGATATAGGAGCGTGCTTGCTGTGCCCGCAGTGCCCGTGCCAGAGCCCTCCCCGGTTTATTGCCATGTTCGTAATAGTACCTGCGACATTTAGCGAGATTAGCTTTCGCCTTATGTATGAGGTGTGCCCGAAGTTCTTCCCGTTTGAGCTGGAGCACCCCTGTGGATTCCGGGGTCTGCCCCCTTTTGTGAGCCGTCTCCAGTTCGCATAATTGAGACAAAAGTCTTACTGTCTTTAGGGACCTCTCCTTCTTCAAGCGCGCCCCATGTTTCACTAAAAGTCCACGGATCACACATTTGTGGGCCTCCCAAACGGACATGGGTGAGACCTCTGCCGTGTCGTTTATGTGAAAATAGGATTCTAAAGTAGTTTGAATTTCTTTACGGATCACCAGATCCTGGAGTAGTGAGGTGTTTAAGCGCCACTGCCACTGTGGAGCCCGTAACTCGGGCATTTCTAGCGTCAGGACCACCAATGCATGGTCTGAAAATGTAATACTATCGATGTGAGCCTGTTGAAGCAAGGAGAGGTCCCCATGTCGCAAGAAGAAATAGTCCAGTCTAGAGTAGACATTATGCCAGGGGGAAAAAAAAGTATAGTCCCTATCCGTGGGGTGGCATATCCGCCACGTGTCTACTAACCTGTGTTCATGTAAGGTAGCCCGTATGCGGCGTAGAACAGAGGAGCTAACATGGGATGAGCCAGTGGAGGTGTCCAGGCGGGGCTCCAGAGCTACATTGAAATCTCCCCCTATTACTAAGGTCCCTTCCACAAAGTCGTCCAATGTGTCCAGCATCTGGTGAAGTGCTTGGCCTTGGTTCGTATTAGGCAGATAAAATGATGCAAATGTAAAGGTATGTGCTGCGATGCGGCCCTTAAGAAGGACCACCCTACCTGCCTCGTCACACCACGTCTCAGCATGCTCCCACGGAAGATTCTTGGAGATCAGAATGCACGATCCACATGCCTTGGGATTTGGAGAATAGCTATGGTAAGCAGAGGGAAAATTCACGTTAGTGAGAGTAATCTGATTGGAGGCAAGTAGATGCGTCTCTTGCAAAAATACCACATGTAATTTCTGCTTGCGCAGGAAATTTTTCAGAATAGAGCGCTTGCCCGGTTCATGTAGACCTTTTACATTGAGAGTGCCAATCCGCAGGGGCACAGCGACAGCCGCCATCGCAGGGGGAGGAGGGGGGGGGACCGTGGGGAGGAAAGAGGGGGGGTCAGGCTGGGTAGGGAGGTGAGGGATCGGAAGGCAAGGGGTGGGGGGGACCGAGAGGGAGAAAGGATTGGAAAGGGAAAAAAGAAAATAGAAGAGGAAGGTAAGGAAAGTGATAGGCGAGATAGGAATCAGAGGGTTAGTCGTAGAGGGTACCCTCTGAGGCGGGGGGCGCAAAGGTGCACCCAACCAGGACAGGCCAGTCAGCCAATCGGAGGGTAGGAAAGAGTGAGAAGAGAGAAAAAAGAGTGGACAGCGCCCGGAAACGAGTCCTTAAAGGGAACTCCAGCGACCCAAAGGGCCAGAAAGAAAAGAAAAGACGGAGAGGCAGTAGAAAACTATGGGGGAGGTCCAGAACCAGCAGCATCTTAATGGTCATAAGAAACGCTGTGTGGTCCCACGCCGAACACCCCCTGCACCAACAAGCAGGATAGTGTAGGCATGCGACCCACAGGGCACATTGCTTTAACTGAAATGAATGTAAAAGTATATAACATTGCATATATGGGAAATAAACCAGCCTCCCCTAAACCAACATCCACCCATATGCGAAACGTCACCCCCACGAGATATGTAATCTAAATACGGGGATCCCCCCACCCCGTCGTCCCCCAGATAGCAATGCCCCTAGAGTCACAGGTTATACAGTAGAAATTGGGGCAAAAACAGCCTGGCCCTGGGTCATCAGAAAAGCAGGGGAGAGGGACAACCCTGTGAGGGCCCCACGGAAGTCAGGGTCAATGAAGTAGCAGCAGGCCATGGTCGTAAGGAGTGTCAGCCAGTGTCAGTCCAGCGGGAGTGCACCAGTCCCAGTGCGACCATCCGCCGCAGCCTGCTGTCTAGCATTCGACGTATGGGGAATCCGGTATGTGGGGGCTGTGGTGTCTCAGTGACACTAGAGGAGATCCAGTCAATGTCGCAGTTAGGTAGGCTACTGAAGCAGGTCATCTATTGTCGGGAGTGTTCATGCTTCATTGGGGAAACCAACAGATAGGTCCGGCCCGAGCGGAAAGCCCACCGCCTCACGATCTGAGTAGCGTCTGATGCGCCTGTCGGTTGTCCGCGAACGGGGTCTCATCGGTGGAGGAGGAATGCGATCAGCAGACAACCAATCCGGCACCGAAACAGGTCTTGCGTTCAGGAAAGCGAAGAGGCCCTCTAGCTGATCCGGGGTTCTCAGGATATACGTACTGTCTTGCTTCCTGACTCTTAGGTGGAATGGGTGTCCCCAACGATATGATGCGTCGCACTCTCGGATGCGCGCCAACAGAGGTTGAAGAAGTCTCCTCATGTACAAGGTGCGCGCTGAGACGTCTGGGAACAATCTCACCACTTCGCCCTCAAACAAAATGTCCGCCTCCCGTTCCCTGGCCGCTCTAAGTATAGTCTCTTTATCGGTGTAGTAGTGCAGCCTACATAACACATCCCTCGGAGTACCTGCATCCTGTTGCATTCTGTTCACCCTGTGCACCCGGTCCACAGTAAACGTAGCGTCCTCAGGGCGGCCGGTAACTTTATTAAATAGAGCCGTGACCCGTTGTAGTAAATTGTCCTGCGGTCCTCGCTCCCCCAGGCCTTTTAGTCTGACATTGTTCCGTCTCCCTCGGTTTTCTTGATCGTCTAGGAGAATTGTCAGGGAGCGTACCTGAGACCTGTGGTGAGTGGAGTCCGATTCCAAGATGGCCACCCTCGAGGTCAATGCTGTAATGGCGTCCTCATTGGCGGTAGTACGTGTGGAGAGACTTGTGACTTCCTCCCTCACTGCCTCCAAGGCCTGTTGTTGTGCTTCCTCTATCCGCTGGACTACTGCATCCAGGTCCTGTTTAGATGGTAAGGCCTGGACAAGGCTCCTCAGTAATTGCAGCTCCGACTGTACTACCTCTGAGGGGGAGCTCAATGGCGGTGTGCTGCGCGCTGCCGACATACCCCCAAATACGCCATCCTCATCAGCCAGTGGGTCGGGGGGGGGAGCCGGATATCTCACCTCTCGGGTGAGGCAGGTGTGCAGCAGCCGAATTGCAGGCGCGGCTATCTTGCAGGGTTACAGGTCCCGGCTGGAAGGACGGTGCTCCAGGCGCCATCTTGTCTGCCATGCTGTGCGGAGGTGCGGGCAGGAAGAACCGGTCTATACCTCCCGTGGAGGCAACGGAGCGGGTCACCGGGCGGCTAGGGGTGTTGGCAGGGGTCCCCAGGGGCTTAGGCATCCCCAATATCTGCAGGTGAGTTCAGTTGTACTCGTCTGGCACTGCTGCTGGCACGGAGCTCCCAATGCGTGCGTCCTCACAGCTCCATAGCTAAGCCACGCCCCGACGAAGGAGTTTTTGGTGGTACAGGCTCTTCAGGGTTTCCGGAGGGGGAGGGCGAGAGTGGATTCACGTCGGCCAGTGTCATTTGCACTTCTGGAGCGTTTGATTTCGTGTCTGGCTGGGGTCTGAAGTGCGGATAGTGAGGTGTTGTTGTTTAGCCTGGCTTTTGCTTGGGCTTTTTTTTGGTGCGCTGAGAGTTGGGGAGTTGGTGTCCCCGTCGGCTAAGCGGTCAGGGGGGTTGTTACGGGAGGACGTAGTCTTGGAATCTGATAGGGTGAGGTTCTGGATCAGGAGGTCCAAGACCGATTAAGTTGGCAGGGGTCGGCAGGTTGTTCTGAGGGCTCTGTCTGGATCTTCGGCATGTCCGGTGCGTTGTCTGCAGTGTTACTTGGAGGTAGGGGGTGACGGCAGACGTCCTTTGTTGCAGCATCTAGGGGGTGCCTCTTTGTCTCGTTTTCAGTTTACTGCTGTTTTCCGGTGGTGTCTAGCAACATTAAGTTTGGATGAGTCGGCGTTTGCTCCGCATTTGTTTTGGATAGAGGCGGCAAGTTGGGGTTTGGGGGGTCGTGCAGCGCATAGGGTGGTGGAAATCGGGACCTTAGAGGTCCTATGTGCGGCCTCACCTGGTGTAGGTTTTTTGTTGGTAGGTTTGGGTGTCATTTCGTTGTTTTCTCTATGTGTTTGTTTTCTGTTTCAGATGGCCCCCTCTTGGTGTGGATTATGGGCCACTCTTATGTGGCGTGTGGAGCGTAGCGGGCGGATATCCGGACGGACGTCAGCTAAGTTTTGCCGGGAATGAGGCGGTGGTTCGGTGGCTGGGTGTTGGTGTTATGTCCTGGACTCGCGTCTTGCCTGAATTCCAACGATATGCCGGCTTGGATAGGCCCCCGGACGTGCTGGTCTTGCATGTCGGAGGGAATGCAAAAACTCCTGCGAAGGCCTCTCCAGCTCCCTATGCCGCACCACAAATCCCCCATTTCTGGCCACAAAGCGGCCCACGCCCTTGTTTATTTTGGCCCAAACCCTATTAAGAGCCTCCACTGACCGCCCCTGCCACCAGGACTGCCTACCTACCATATCCGACCATATCAAAATGATGCCGGTAAATGCAGACCAGAGCCTAAGCATGTCCAATTTAATGTCACGCGCCAAGGCCCTGAATGTCCGCACCCCCAAGTAATTTCCTCCGGCATGTATAACAAGAATGTCTGGGGCCCTATGCATGTTGGCATAGAAATGAACCAAAGGCAACAGCCGGGACCACAGCAACCCCTTGGACCCCAACCACGGCACCTGAGCTTCACTGCGCCCCAAACCCAACTGCCGTCCAGTGGGCCGCACGTCTGCCCGGAGGGCTCCCCAGTGAACATAGGAGTGCCCTACGATCCATATGAGGCACCGCGGGAGACCTGCAAAACACAACAAACAAAGTCATACAACAACTGCCCCTATCCCGAAGCCACAGCACTACCTATTCACAATAAATGAGGACGTATGTACAGCCCAACGCCCAATCCGTCTAATAACATCCAGGGCCAACCCCCATCGAGCCGCCTCAGTAGCCGCCCCCAATCCGGAATGAGTGGGAACTATAAACCAAAGGATCCAATCCCGCCTCCGCCAAATACAACCGGAACACCCCAGCAAACTGAAACTTTGACAAGTACTCACCAGTACCGTGTATCAGCAGCGGCCCTCCCCCGGCCGGCCGCACCCCGGCAAACTGCCGGAAACACTAGACCAGCACCTCCCACATCATCCCACAGCAAACCCCCTGCCCTTCGTTTAGGCGACACAAGCTCCGACACCCGAAATGCCCCAAAAAATGCAAGAGAGAAAGCCAAACGAAACAGCAGCAGCAGCTCCAACTCGGACACACACACCCTGCACAGCTGCTCCCCCAACACTCCCAACAACTGGTAAGACACCGGCCGGCGTCCATCCCTCACCACCACACCTTTTCGGAACCCCTTCATGGCCTGCCGCACCAAGAATGCTTTGGTAGCATCCCTAAAGCCCTTGGCCTTGAACCAAAAAGCGATCGCCGACAAGCGACGGCTCATAGCCGAGGGGGACATCCCACTCCCAAACGCCCGGCCTATAAAAAAAGCAAGCACATCTCACCATCCGAATCACCCACACTGTGCAACTCACCCAGTAGCCCCTCCCATTCACCCCAAAAACCGACTGCCGCACCAGCGAAAGCGCCGCCTCTATGCCACGGTCCACAGCCACTCCCGGCACTGCACCCCTTCCACATCCGCCCCTGGGGCCAACTCCCGAAACCGTTCCCACTGGAAGCGAGAGAGAGCATCAGCCACTTCATTATGAACTCCCGGCACATGCACAGCAGTGATATGAGCATTCAGTTCTAACCCCCTAAGCACTAATTGCCGAAGCAACCGCACTAGAGGCGGGGAATGCGCCTCCGGCCAGCTACGTACACACCAGTGTCCCTGAAAATATGCTCCAAATCCAAAACTACCCGAAGCGTCGGTAAACAACTCCATGTCCCCGTTCGAAACCACACTCCCCATCATCACCGACCTCCCATTGTAAGCTGTCAAAAAACCCCTCCAGATCTCCAAGTCCTCCCGCAACTCCCCAGGCAACTGGACGTAATGGTGTGTCAGCGGCCAACTGCCTGCAGAAGACCCGCCCCATGGGCATGATCCGGCATGTAAAATTGAGGCGACCCAACAGTGACTGCACCTCCCGCAGACGGAGTTTCCGACGACGACAGGCGTCCTCCACTGCCCCCACCAACTCACACAGCTTCTCCGCCGGCAGCCTGCACTCCATGAGCTCAGTATCAATTTTGATCCCCAGAAACTTGATAACCGTGTGCAACAAACTCGCTCCGTGTGCAACAAACTCACGGAAATTCATGTTCTTTTCATCGCTAAAACCTTCACCCTTCTGGCTCTCACTGAAACCTGGCTACAACCATCTGACACTGCTTCCCCTGCTGCTTTATCCTATGGTGGTCTTCTTCTCTCTCACACCCCCAGACCTGAGGGTAGGCATGGTGGAGGAGTTGGTGTTCTTCTCTCTCCGCAGTGCACCTTCCAGGTCATCCCCCCTGAGCCCTCAATCTCTTTCCCTCCTTTGAGGTTCACACCCTCAGACTCTTCCGCCCACTTTCCCTCAGAGTTGCTGTTATCTATCGTCCCCCTGGCTCTCCTCGACAATTCCTCAACCACTTTGCCACCTGGCTCCCTCATTTCTTATCTGCTGAACAGCCCTCCCAGGCCCAGCAGCCCTCCAGACTGTCGCCGGGGACCCTGCTAGCTCCACCATACTCTGCCCCAGCAAGTCCTGCATCCCCTTAAAAAAACCCCTGCAGATCCCCCATACTAACAGATATGTCCCCCCCCACCCCCAGTGTTGGTGGAGTTGGTGGTCCACTCACCCGACCGCGGCGGGGCTGGTGTCCCGGAGGCCGTCACTCCACTCACTCCTGGAAGCTGGTCCTCTCCGTCATCGCCACCCCTTGTAGCACTAGGGGCACGCAGGTGCACCCCCGCCCTTCCGCTGGCCTGACTGCCGCCTGGACCTTGGATAGCGGACCGCATTCTGCCTCCTCCCGACCTCCTGGTTGCCGCCAGAGCCGCCGATTCTAGAGGCACAGGGGACCCTGGGCCTCCGCTTCCGGTCTCCTCCTTCTCCACGCTGGACGTACTGGGGGCGGGGCTGACGTCCACGCTCCCGTGCTGCTCTCTCCGCACTTCCGGTCTCCCGCAAGATGGCCGCCGGCCCACTACTTCCGGTGAGACCGCATTGTTCTCCCGGCCCAGCGAACCTCCTTCCGCCTCTGCAGCCCGCCTCCGCACCTGAGGTGGAGGTGATGGGGAGGATCGCTGCCACTCCCGCCGCCGACCCCGCACCTCTCCCCGGGCCGCGGCCATCTCCAGCCTCTGCCTCGTCCCACCGGCGCTGCCGGCTGCATTCCTCCTGGCAGGACGCTGAGGAGCAGGCGAAGGGGATCCACTCACCCTCCTCAATCCGCGTCGAGCCCGCCCTGTGCCCGGAACATCATCAGCAGGGGAAGTCGCCTCCAATCTCTTCTGACCACGCCGACCAGGGGTGCAGGAGTGCAGGTCGCTCCCCCGGCGCCGCCGCCTCCATCCGCTGGCGGGGATTCCTGGGTCCTTGTAGCAGTTACATGGTCCATTCGCAGATGGCGCCCTGTGACCTGTCCGTATACATCAGGACGTTCCTGGGTCCTTCTAGCTGTGACACGGTCCGCGGAGAGATGGCGCCATGTAACCTGTCCGTATACATCAGGACGTTCCTGGGTCCTTATAGCAGTCACACGGTCTGTGGGCAGATGACGTCCTGTAACCCAGTGGCGTAGCTACCAGGGTCGCAGTGGTCGCCGCTGCGACCCGGCCCGCTACGAGGGGGGGCCCGCGAGGGCCCCCCCTTTCCACTGCACGGCCCCCCCATTGATCACTCTTGTGACCGCAAGCATTGTTTTGCTTGCGGTCACAAGAGCGGGCTCGTCCGGGCCCCCGGCTGATGCGCGGCTGCCAGGGGTGTCCCATCTTATCCTTGGCAGCGCAGCGCATCTGTGAGCTCCCTGTGCCACCTGGGGCCCTGATTTCCGGCACAGGAAGCGCACGTCAGAGACCACACAGCACCTGGAGAAGAAGAGAATCGCTGGGGGAGCGGGTTGTCAGGTGAGTTTGTGTGTTTGTTTGTTTTTTTAATCCTGCTTAGCATAGAGGAAAGGGGGGGAAGAGAAGAGGGGGGCATCTATAATGGGGGGAGAGGGGGGCATCTATAAGGGGGGGGGGAGGAGAGGGGGCCATCTTCAAGGGGGGAGAGGGGGCCATCTATAAGGGGAGGGGGGAGAGGGGGGCATCTATAAGGGGAGGGGAGAGGGGGCATCTATAATGGGGGGAGAGGGGGCATCTATAATGGGGGGAGAGGGGGCCATCTTCAAGGGGGGGAGAGAGGGGGCATCTATAATGGGGAGAGGGGGCCATCTATAAGGGGAGGGGGGAGAGGGGGGCATCTATAAGGGGAGGGGAGAGGGGGCATCTATAATGGGGGAGGGGGCATCTATAATGGGGGGAGAGGGGGGCATCTATAAGGGGGGGCAGAGGGGGACCATCTATAAGGGGGGGCAGAGGGGGCCATCTATAAGGGAAGGGGGGAGAAGGGGGCATCTATAAGGGGAGGGCGAGAGGGGGCATCTATAAGGGGAGAGGGGGCATCTATAATGGGGGAGAGGGGGGCATCTATAAGGGGGGAAAAAGAGGGGGCCATCTTCAATGGGGGGAGAGAGGGGGCATCTATAATGGGGGGAGAGGGGCCATCTATAAGGGGAGGGGGAGAGGGGGGCATCTATAGGAGGAGAGGGGGGCATCTATAATGGGGGGGAGAGGGGGTCATCTATAAGGGGAGGGGGAGAGGGGGCCATCTATATATACTATAAGGGGGTCACATAGTGTCAGGGCTACCCACTAAATGAGGGTGTAAAGGGGCCAATACAGATGTGCAGTTAGTATAGAGATGAGGATGGTGACAGAGCGAGGAGCCTAATATGTCTGTCTGTCAGATTCTGTGGATTCGTGGCTCGGAGAAGTTCTCATAACGGCCCAGGACAGATGGAGAAGAAGATGAAAAGGGAAGAACTCCGATCAGAGAAGACGTCCCCTGTGAGTCACTGGATATAACTGCACTGTAATGTATATGGTGTACAGAACCTGTGTGGAGCTGGGGCCACCTCTATATGACTGGATGAGGTGATAATGATCTGTGTACAGTGGATTCAGTAGCAGCGGCGGTGTTAGTCGGTATGTGGCGGTGTTAGTCAGTATGTGGCGGTGTTAGTCAGTATGTGGTAATATTTGTTACGTGTTATCTGGTACTGTGATTTATTGGTCTTAGTATACTGGATTTGGTCAGTAACAATGTGGTGGTGATGGTTGTTGTGTGGTGGTAATATTTCCCCCTTGTATACAGGTATTATTGGTATTATTGGTAATATTGGTCTCAGTATACAGTAACAGTATGGCGGTAATATATATGGTGATAATATTTTCACTTCCTATATGCTTGTGTTATTGGTAATATCTGTCTTGGAGTATATATATATATACTGTAGACATGTCACGGGAGATGTGTTCGAGGGGATATACATCTCACCTAGGTTGAGGCGCACGGTGAGATGGTGAGTCCAGGAGGGATCTGTGCTCAGCAGTGTTATGCTGCTGAGTTATTATTTATTTTTATCAGGCCTGGATGTTACATGGAATGGCGGGTAGGTTTTGGTAGTGGGACTCACCATTCCCTCCCCACGATCCAGTTTGGGTTTTGCCATCAGGTGAGCAATCAGCCTGAGAAGGTAAGAGCTCCACAGAGCTGCAGGTGATGTCTCTCAGCCAGGAGGGATCAGCCTGCATGCTGTGTATGCTGGGAGCTGGAAAGAATACAGCCGCTGCTGGGGCTTATTCACACCGTGCGATACCGCGGATTGAAGTGTCAGACAGGTGACCTGCTTGTTAGTAAGTGCCCAGACGGGCAAGACCTTTTTGTTTTGTTTTGTTCTTAAAAAGCGCGGTGCTGCTGTACTTATGTTCTCTGGACCGTTTATGCTGCCGACAAACGCCAAGCTGTTATTCTAAAAAGCCAAGTCTGTTGTGAACTGTGTCCAAACCCACCATCCCCCGGGAAGATCCCTACAATATATACATGTGATGCCCTGACCCGTGGGGGCCACTCCGCAGTGCAGGTGTTACTAGCAGGCAGGAACCGGGGCAGCTGCAGGCAGGGCCGGGACAAAGGGTAGGCAGGGGTAGGGACCAGCAGGGCCGGGACAAAGGGTAGGCAGGGGTAGGGACAAGCAGGGCCGGGACAAAGGGTAGGCAGGGGTAGGGACAAGCAGGGCCGGGACAAAGGGTAGGCAGGGGTAGGGACCAGCAGGGCCGGGACAAAGGGTAGGCAGGGGTAGGGACAAGCAGGGCCGGGACAAAGGGTAGGCAGGGGTAGGGACAAGCAGGGCCGGGACAAAGGGTAGGCAGGGGTAGGGACCAGCAGGGCCGGGACAAAGGGTAGGCAGGGGTAGGGACAAGCAGGGCCGGGACAAAGTTTAGGCAGGGGTAGGCGATGGCCTAGGGCGCCATCTGGTGGTTAATTACAGGGGGCGCAGCAAGGAGTGAGCTCTTATCCTGCAGTCCCTGCAGTCTGGCACCATCCCCCGCCCCCCACAGCCTCTCCCAGCCAGCAACCCCCACCCCCCTCCCCACGGAGACAGACAGGGGCCGGATGTCATTGAGGCCGCTCTGACACTCAGCTGGGGGCCATGAACGCCCCTCCCTCCTGCTGTACGGCATCTGTTGCTGCTGACCGGTGGGATGACAGGAGCGCCCCCTGCCGTCTGATCCACCAATGAGCTCAGCAGCCAGAGCAGAGATGAGGCGCCCCTCCCCCGGCCGACCCGTCCTGTGAGTGATCTCTCGGCTTCCTTCTCTATACAGCACCATTCCTTGTACATGTGTGAGGGCTGTGACAGGACAGATGGACTCTGAGGTGGGGGCAGCAGTCCTGTCACATAGGAAGGGTGAGGGGCTCCATCTTCTTGCTGTCTCCTTATCTTGATTTGTTGGAGCTGTCAGGTTTAACCCCTACACTGCTCTTCTGTAGCTACTGTCAGAGGAATATCTGAAGGAAAGTAGTGAGAGGGTTAAACCTGACTTGCTGCACTATAAGTCCCAGATAAGGAGACAGGAGCAGCCGGAGGAGGGACAGGGATCTGTACTGGGGGTCCCTGACACACACCGCACATGTGAGGGCAGCTAGTGCAGTACCTCACAGCTATCCGTCAGCATGGACATCCCCATAGACTGCAACACACTCACCTAGAGATTGTCCCAGCCACTTCAATTCATTTACCTGGACTCATTAGTGTGGTATACTGAATTATTGTGTCCTGTGTAACGGTGCGTTTACACAGACAGATTTATCTGACAGATTTTGGAAGCCAAAGCCACGAATAGACTATAACCAGGGAACAGATCATAAAGGAAAGACTGAGATTTCTCCTGTTTTCAAATCCATCCCTGGCTTTGGCTTCCAAAATCTGTCAGATAAATCTGTGTGTGTAAACGCACCATAATTAGGCTATGTTCACACTACGTATATTTCAGTCAGTATTGTGGTCCTCATAGCAACCAAAACCAGGAGTGGATTGAAAACACAGAAAGGATCTGTTCACACAATGGTGAAATTAAGTGGATGGCCGTCATATAACAGTAATTATTTCAATATAACAGCCGTTGTTTTAAAATAACAGCAAATATTTGCCATTATATGGCGGCCATCCACTCAGTTACAACATTATGTGAACAGAGCCTTTCTGTGTTTTCAATCCACTCCTGGTTTTGGTTGCTATGAGGACCAAATACTGCCTGAAATATACGTAGTGTGAACATAGCCTAATAGTGTAATCCAGCAGGAAGCAGTGTGAGCATAGTCACCAGCTGATGGTAACTTAATGGTCCCTGCTGCACTATGTCACATTATACCCTGACCTCCTTTTGGTGGGATTTGATGAATAGCTATGATGCACGGCATAAACGCAGCATGAACCTTAAAAAAATAAAAATAAAATAAATATATTATATATATATATATATATATATATATATATATATATATATATATATATATATAACATCTATATTTAGGTGTCTTAATCCCTAAGAAAAAAAGACAAACATTTCTTTAAAATAAGTATTAAAAAAGTTCTTATATGTCACATTAAACTAAAGTGTTTCCCCCCCTTTAAAAAAAAACCAACAAGACGACACTGCCGTTCCGTCACTGATAGCCATGCAATGTTGCTGGGGTTATTGGCCATATGGCTCGGCTCCTGGTAAAGAAGTGGTGTGCTTGCTGCTGTGATTGAAATGCATTGTGAGGATATGTTCACACACAGTAGTTTTGCTCAGTATTATGCAACCAAAACCAGGAGTGGCTTAAAAACAAAGAAAGGCTACAACAGACACTTTTTTGCCGTTAAATGGCGGCCATCCACGATATTTCTAGAATGTATGAACAAAAAGACTGTGTGGGAACATAGCCTAATGTGCAATGAAGACATCGAGCAATTCTGATGCTCAAGTCGTTGACCCTGCACTATGAATGATACAGAAGTAGCATCTGAGCTTCATGTCATGGGCCACAGAGAGACACAATTACTAAGAAACTACGTCTGATGCCATGCACTGCAAATACATGTGATTAGGAAAATCTGATTTCATGCACATATCTCTTATACAGCGATGCCATCAGATAGAAGTCCCGGGGGGGGGGGGGGGGGGCGCCATTTGCCCTCTCTGCCTAGGGCACCAAAACTCCTATCCCGGCCCTGGCTGCAGGGTATAGAGTAGTCACGGTTAGGGCACGAGGGTGGCACAGCTGTAGGCCGGTCTGCGGTACTATGCGGGTGATGATGGGCATGCGATTCTTCGCTGTACCTAGTCAGGGCACCAGATAACGGACACCAATGCCAGGGTTCAGTAACAGCGGGGGTTACACTTTTATTGTAACTGAGGTAACTGGTAGCAACAGTCTCATCCGGATGCAACCGGGTATATAGCAGACTTATATAGACAGAGCTAAGGTGGTGCTGCATAGGCTGAGGAGAGACGTGCCGGATGATGGGAGTAGTAGTGATAGAGGAATAGAGAGGCTGGGTGGATTAGAGTACTTGTGGTGAATATCTTGAGTTGATGAGGAGGTAGGAAACAGGAACGACACCCAGATGAGAGGATACTCCAGGCACTTGAGCAGGGGGACAGCCAGGATCTGTTACAGCAGAGCACCGAGTCCACTCTTCTGAAGGTGAAGAGGGCCGCACACACACGACCTCCTTGCTTGGGAGCAGGGGCCGGAACTAACTAGCGAGGGGAAGTCACATGGTACTCCTGGCCAAAGCTAGACGGCCATTGGAGGAACCATGGTTACAGGGCATGGTCACGTGATCACCAGCCTTTGCATACCACTGCACACACAGGATATACATGAACCTGAGAGTAATAGGGATTACACAGTAAACAGTTGCAGTGCATATAGTTTCCAGGACAGGCATGACTATAGTAATAAAAGTGAACTTAAAGTGAGAAACAAGCAGCCTGTTCTGGGACACTGCATACACACACACACATACACCTACCAGTAGCATCACTTGGTCGTGAAAGAGGGGGGGTCCCAAGTTGGCCTCTTGCACCAGGGCCCAGGAGACATTAGCTACACCCCTGCTGTAACCTGTCCGTATACAGCAGGACGTTCCAGGGTCCTTATAGCGATGACACGGTCCGCAGGCAGATGGCGCCATGTAACCTGTCCGTATACATCAGGTGGACGTTCCTGGATCCTTCTAGAAGTATCACGGTCCATGGGCAGATGGCGTCCTGTAACCTGTCCGTATACATCAGGACGTTCCTGGATCCTTCTAGCGGTGACACGGTCCGCGGAGAGATGGCGTCCTGTAACCTGTCTGTATACAGCAGGACGTTCCTGGATCCTTCTAGAAGTATCACGGTCCATGGGCAGATGGCGTCCTGTAACCTGTCCGTATACATCAGGACGTTCCTGGATCCTTCTAGAAGTATCACGGTCCATGGGCAGATGGCGTCCTGTAACCTGTCCGTATACATCAGGACGTTCCTGGATCCTTCTAGCGGTGACACGGTCCGCGGAGAGATGGCGTCCTGTAACCTGTCCGTATACATCAGGACGTTCCTGGATCCTTCTAGCTGTGACACGGTCCGTGGAGAGATGGCGCCATGTAACCTGTCCGTATACATCAGGACGTTCCTGGATCCTTCTAGCGGTGACACGGTCCGCGGAGAGATGGCGTCCTGTAACCTGTCCGTATACATCAGGACGTTCCTGGGTCCTTATAGCGGTGACACGGTCCGCGGAGAGATGGCGCCATGTAACCTGTCCGTATACATCAGGACGTTCCTGGGTCCTTATAGCGGTGACACGGTCCGCGGAGAGATGGCGCCATGTAACCTGTCCGTATACATCAGGACGTTCCTGGATCCTTCTAGAAGTATCACGGTCCGCAGGCAGATGGCGTCCTGTAACCTGTCCGTATACATCAGGACGTTCCTGGATCCTTCTAGCTGTGACACGGTCCGTGGAGAGATGGCGCCATGTAACCTGTCCGTATACATCAGGACGTTCCTGGATCCTTCTAGCGGTGACACGGTCCGCGGAGAGATGGCGTCCTGTAACCTGTCCGTATACATCAGGACGTTCCTGGGTCCTTATAGCAGTCACACGGTCCGCAGCGAGATGGCGCCATGTACAGCAGGGCCGTTTCTAGAGACGGGCGGGCCGGGCGACCACACGGGGCGCCGACAGCTAGGGGGCGCTGGTGGACACTTAGCTGCGGGCACCCCCGGCCGCTCGCCCCATCACCTGGAAAGACTGTCCTCCGATCGCCTGGCCGCTGGCCCGTAGCTCTGCCGCCGGCCGATAGCTCCGCCCACAACCCGCCCGTAGCTCCGCCCCCGGACCACATGTAACTCCGCCCCCGGACCGCTCGACCCAGACGAGCACATGCAGACATCTCCCTCCAGCAGCGGAGGAGAAGAGGAGAGGCACCACGGTTTGCCAAAATAAGGTGAGTATAATGTTTTTTTGTGTGTGTGTGTTTGGCAATGCAGGGGGGAGCAGAGGGGATTGGTACTATGGGGGGGGGGCACAGGGGGGATTTTTTTATGGGGACAGCACAGGGGAATTACAGGGGGTGGTCACCCAGCTCTCCCAGTATCCTGTATGTCAGTGTAATGGAGGTCACTCAGCTCTCTGCATCCTGTATGTCAGTGTAATGGAGGTCACCCAGCTCTCCCAGTATTCTGTATGTCAGTGTAATGGAGGTCACCCAGCTCTCCCAGTATCCTGTATGTCAGTGTATAATGGAGGTCACACAGCTTTCCCAGCATCCTGAATGTCAGTGTAATGGAGGTCACCCAGCTTTCCAAGCATCCTGTATGTCAGTGTAATGGAGGTCATCCAGCTCTCCCAGTATCCTGTATGTCAGTGTAATGGAGGTCACCCAGCTCTCCCAGTATCCTGTATGTCAGTGTAATGGAGGTCACCCAGCTCTCCCAGTATCCTGTATGTCAGTGTAATGGAGGTCACCCAGCTCTCCCAGCATCCTGTATGTCAGTGTAATGGAGGTCACCCAGCTCTCCCAGCATCCTGTATGTCAGTGTAATGGAGGTCACCGAGCTCTCCCAGCATCCTGTATGTCAGTGTAATGGAGGTCACCCAGCTCTCCCAGCATCCTGTATGTCAGTGTAATGGAGGTCACACCTTGCAGACTTTCCTGCACCAAGCAGCAGAATTACTATAGTTTAGGAGCCTATAGAAGGGAAAAGGGAAGGAAGCTGCTGGATAAGTGCGGAGCCTGAGATGTCTGTCTGGCAGGTTCTGAAGACACGAATTGTAGCTGTAAGAAATCATCCTGGAGGTCTGGGCCGGTTGGAGAGGAAAAGGAAAATGGCGCCTCAGATCAAAGAAGACGTCACCTGTGAGTCCCTGTATGATGATTTTGTATTCAGTTAAACTCTTAGGGGTGCAACGCTGCTCTATGCCGTAATACACACACTGCTTCTTCCTAATAACCCCATTCCTGCTGAAAGCCCCCCTTCCTTCTCCAGGGCTGAATTAAGTGAGGAGGGGGGGGGGGGCGTTTTTATCAAGATTCGCTCTGTTGCCAAGATGATATAGAAACTGCCCTGGTCCTGTAACCTGTCCGTATACATCAGGACGTTCCTGGGTCTTTATAGCGGTGACACGGTCCGTGGGCAGGTGGCGCCCTGTAACCTGTCCGTATACAGCAGTCACACAGTCCGTGGGCAGATGGCGTCCTGTAACCTGTCCGTATACAGCAGTCACACGGTCCGTGGGCAGATGGCGTCCTGTAACCTGTCCGTATACAGCAGTCACACGGTCTGTGGCAGATGGCGCCCTGTAACCTTCCGTATACAGCAGTCACATGGTCCGTGGGCAGATGGCGCCCTGTAACCTGTCCGTATACAGCAGTCACACGGTCCATGGGCAGATGGCGCCCTGTAACCTGTCCGTATACAGCAGTCACACGGTCTGTGGCAGATGGCGCCCTGTAACCTGTCCGTATACAGCAGTCACATGGTCCGTGGGCAGATGGCGCCCTGTAACCTGTCCGTATACAGCAGTCACACGGTCCGTGGGCAGATGGCGCCCTGTAACCTGTCCGTATACAGCAGTCACATGGTCCGTGGGCAGATGGCGCCCTGTAACCTGTCCGTATACAACAGTCACACGGTCCGTGGGCAGATGGCGCCCTTTAACCTGTCCGTATACAGCAGTCACACGGTCCGTGGGCAGATGGCGTCCTGTAACCTGTCTGTATACAGCAGTCACACGGTCCGTGGGCAGGTGGCGCCCTGTAACCTGTCTGTATACAGCAGTCACACGGTCCGTGGGCAGGTAGCGCCCTGTAACCTGTCTGTATACAGCAGTCACACGGTCCGTGGGCAGGTAGCGCCCTGTAACCTGTCTGTATACAGCAGTCACACGGTCCGTGGGCAGATGGCGCCCTGTAACCTGTCCGTATACAGCAGTCACACGGTCCGTGGGCAGGTAGCGCCCTGTAACCTGTCTGTATACAGCAGTCACACGGTCCGTGGGCAGGTGGCGCCCTGTAACCCGTCCGTATACAGCAGTCACACGGTCCGTGGGCAGGTGGCGCCCTGTAACCCGTCCGTATACAGCAGTCACACGGTCCGTGGGCAGGTGGCGCCCTTTAACCTGTCCGTATACAGCAGTCACACGGTCCGTGGGCAGGTGGCGCCCTTTAACCTGTCCGTATACAGCAGTCACACGGTCCGTGGGCAGAGGAATAATCCCCAGCATCTCTACCTGATGGATTCTCCTTGTTGGCGGCTTCTTATCATAGGAATCGTCTTTCGGTATCAGCCTCTTGTTCGCCGCTTTCTATATGTTAAATGTGCGTCCTGTTAGGTGAGATGATTGTGAATGGCGGCTCTCGCCTCTTCAGCGGTTACTTAGGTTTTGTTCCTGGTATTTGCGGAGGATCCTGCTGAGCAGCTGGAGGAGAATGGGAAGAGCTGGGAAGTTTAGCGTCAGTGGCTCCGCCACCCCGAGAATCGCTGCATCCAGGACTTATTCCAGAGCATCCGAACTGCTCGCACTCACTACAAAGAGACGGCCATCAAAGCCTCCGCACATTCACTGCAATGGAGGCGGGACTGCTGGATCTGGGCCGGGCTGAAGGGCGACATTTGAAGTCGCGTCTTAGAACAGTTTTAGAATATAGCTGAGAATTTTATAATTGACGGCTGTGATGTGGAAAGTTCCAAAAAGAATCGCTCAGTATGAAACTAAGAGCTGCTTCCCGTGTAGAGAAGGGCGCTCCCAGCCGTCCGCGCACATACAAACACTCATGGGCACCGCTCCACAGACGGACAAGGACGGACGTTTTCCATCGTCTTCTTCTCTTTTTTCTTCTCTAAATATGAAATGAAGCCGTGTAAACATGGGTAAAGGAAGAATCTAATATTGCTGAATATTCCTGAAGAGAACGCTCCGTTCTAGAGATCCAAAAATCACTTCAGGTGATTGAGAAGCAGGGACTCCTGTCAGAGACAATGTCCCTGCTGCTGTACCCCCTCCCCCACAGTTACTATCGTTTCGTGGTTCTTGATGAATCCTTATGCAAAGGTCTGACTTTTTTTTTTTTTTTTTCAGATTTTTTTTTTACGTGGAAGCAGCCATGTTTTTCTAACACTGGATAACCCCTTTTGTTTTGAGTACAAAACAACGGCCAAGGTTTAGCATTTTCCACTAACGGCCACATTATTCTAGTTTAATGTCACAGGCGGCCTCTTAGATGCGTCTATAATTAAAACCTCTATTGATATTAATACATAGGACGGTGAATAAATTACTACGTGTGAATGACGGCCGCTGTTTGTGTAATAACTGGTGAGATTTAATGACACAATAAGAATAAAACACAGCACATCCAAATATATAAAGGAGAAAAACATTATTGTAATAATATAATACAATGCACTCACAAAAAAGGCTGTGATAGAACCGGGATCCTCCGACCGCCATGTAAGTGTCTGACGTCCATCATACCGATAGAAACGTGTGTGCATGGAGCCAAAGACAAGATCATCATCATAGAAAATACAGAGACCGTGCCCAGCCCACATAAGTATATACAGACCCTGATGACCCCGGATGACCCCTGATGAAGTCAGGCGTGGGGCAGGGTACATAGTGGGGTCACTCTCACCCTATTCCTTACCTTCTATTGGGGTCTGTATATACTTATGTATTGGGTCTGTATATACTTATGTCTCTGTATTTTCTATGATGATGATCTTGTCTCTGGCTCCATGCACACACGTTTCTATCAGTATTAGTGATGGACGTCAGGCGCTTATATCCGTGAGGTTTAGTCATTAGGAGGATCCTGGTTTATCACTGTATACAGCCTTTTTTGTGTGTTTTTTTTAGCTTATTGTTTGTTTAATGTTTTTTTCCTCAGGTTTTTTTCTTTTGTACTTATTTTCTGAGGTAGCTCGCACTCCAGTTTATTGTCATTTATCATAGTGTGCGCTTGCTTTGTTTTTTAAACTTTAATTTGACGGCCACTGCAAACATTTTCAACCGCTGTTATGTGTGTGAACACGGCCTAAAGCTTTAAGTAACAGATGCAGAATCCCTTCCATTCATCTCGATGGGTTCCGCTCTGATATTGTCTCCTCTCATCTTATGTGAAGATTTTATTCAGTCCTCGAAAAAAAAAAGGAAACAAAGTCAGTAAATCAGATCAACAGAACAAAACATTTTCTTTAATGAGCCAAAACATCGATAGATGAGGATACGGTATACAGTGTATAACGGGCCGGGGATCAGCGGGCGCACAAGGGTCCTGGCGGGAGGACTAACAATCCCCATCATCTGCTGCTTCCCCTGTGCTTGTCTCATTGATCAGTCCCTGCAGGATCAGCTGCTTCCCCTGTGCTTGTCTCATTGATCAGTCCCTGCAGGATCAGCTGCTTCCCCTGTGCTTGTCTCATTGATCAGTCCCTGCAGGATCAGCTGCTTCCCCTGTGCTTGTCTCATTGATCAGTCCCTGCAGGATCAGCTGCTTCCCCTGTGGTTGTCTCATTGATCATTCCCGCAGGATCAGCTGCTTCCCCTGTGCTTGTCTCATTGATCAGTCCCTGCAGGATCAGCTGCTTCCCCTGTGGTTGTCTCATTGATCAGTCCCTGCAGGATCAGCTGCTTCCCCTGTGGTTGTCTCATTGATCAGTCCCTGCAGGATCAGCTGCTTCCCCTGTGCTTGTCTCATTGATCAGTCCCTGCAGGATCAGCTGCTTCCCCTGTGGTTGTCTCATTGATCAGTCCCTGCAGGATCAGCTGCTTCCCCTGTGCTTGTCTCATTGATCAGTCCCTGCAGGATCAGCTGCTTCCCCTGTGCTTGTCTCATTGATCAGTCCCTGCAGGATCAGCTGCTTCCCCTGTGCTTGTCTCATTGATCAGTCCCTGCAGGATCAGCTGCTTCCCCTGTGCTTGTCTCATTGATCAGTCCCTGCAGGATCAGCTGCTTCCCCTGTGCTTGTCTCATTGATCAGTCCCTGCAGGATCAGCTGCTTCCCCTGTGCTTGTCTCATTGATCAGTCCCTGCAGGATCAGCTGCTTCCCCTGTGCTTGTCTCATTGATCAGTCCCTGCAGGATCAGCTGCTTCCCCTGTGCTTGTCTCATTGATCAGTCCCTGCAGGATCAGCTGCTTCCCCTGTGCTTGTCTCATTGATCAGTCCCTGCAGGATCAGCTGCTTCCCCTGTGCTTGTCTCATTGATCAGTCCCTGCAGGATCAGCTGCTTCCCCTGTGCTTGTCTCATTGATCAGTCCCTGCAGGATCAGCTGCTTCCCCTGTGCTTGTCTCATTGATCAGTCCCTGCAGGATCAGCTGCTTCCCCTGTGCTTGTCTCATTGATCAGTCCCTGCAGGATCAGCGGGCTGTTATCGGCTCTTTTATCGATGAGATCAGCGCTTGTGATGCTGCCTCCGTCTATAAGGGACATAATCAAAAACCCTGATAATAAAATGTTTTCCCATTTAGTATCAGGACGTTCTCTTCTCTGTTCTTGGTCTTCAGAGATTTTGCTCTTCATCTCTGACCATCTCTTATAACTCTGAGGTCTCAGCCCCGGTCTCTGTGGACTGGTGGTCGGACACTCTGTACCATGTACCATGCATCCTGCACCCTGCACCATGCACCCTGTACCATGCACCCTGCATTATGCACCCTGCACCATGCATCCTGTACCATGCACCTTGTATTATGCACCCTGTACCATGCACCTTGCATTATGCACCCTGCACTATGCATCCTGTACCATGCACCCTGTACCATGCACCTTGTATTATGCACACTGTACCATGCACCCTGCACTATGCACCCTGGACCATGCACCCTGCATTATGCACCCTGTACCATGCACCCTTCACCCTTTACCATACACCCTGTACTCAGGCCTGTATTTAGAGTTCATGCTGCCCTAGGCACTTTGCATGCTGAGGTCCCCCTCCCCCCTCGGCACTGGCAGATTACATGCATGGTGTATAACCTGGCACAGCTGGCAGGCCGGCACCCCAGCACTGAGTACCTGGTACTACTGAGCGGCAGCCCCCGGCTGTCAGTAGTACTGGGTGTTGGGTAGTGGGGTGCCGCTCTGCTTGTTGGCCGCTCTTCTCAGCAGATGTGATGGAGGAAGGAAGGAGGACGGGGACGTCTGAATTTGGGTGCGGCTTCTGTCCAGTGTCGGACTGGGGCACCTGGGGCCACCAATATACAACCAGTGAGACACGACACGCTGACCCGCTCCTCTCCTGGATTCTTCTGTATCTGTGACAAATCCCTTGGGAATAACATTTTCAGTAGAACTAAAACTCTCAGAACCCCCCACATTTATACAGCTCTCAGGGTATGCTGGGAGTTGTAGTTTCTGAGAGAACAACCCTATAATAAAACACTGGTGGCTGCAATCTGTGGGTGACAACCATCAGCCCTGAAGGTCCAGCAATACATCTGTCTACACTGTACTACAACTCCCAGCATATCCTGAGGGCTGCAGACTGTCAGTACATGCTGGGAGTTGTAGTACCTGCAGCTGTTGTAGTTGGGTTCTAGTTTAAAAGTTTGCACTAGTGTACTGTAGTGGCCGCGGGGCTGTGTCAGTACACTACCGCAAACCATACACTGACCCATTTAGACCCCAATGGTACACAGGCTCTGCACACTATAGAAGTGATTACAGTGCAGTTACTAATGGCTCACAGGTGACGTCTTCTCCAATTGCTGTCACTCACTTCTCCATCTGGTGCAGCATCATGAAGACTTCTCCGACCACAACTCGTCTGCAGGCGGGCAGCTGGGGGTGACTGGGGAAGGGAGGCAGCTGGGGGGGACTGGGGAAGGGAGGCAGCTGGGGGTGACTGGGGAAGGGAGGCAGCTGGGGGTGACTGGGGAAGGGAGGCAGCTGGGGGTGACTGGGGAAGGAAGGCAGCTGGGGGTGACTGGGGAAGGGAGGCAGCTGGGGGTGACTGGGGAAGGGAGGCAGCTGGGGGTGACTGGGGAAGGGAGGCAGCTGGGGGTGACTGGGGAAGGGAGGCAGCTGGGGTGACTGGGGAAGGGAGGCAGCTGGGGGTGACTGGGGAAGGGAGGCAGCTGGGGGTGACTGGGGAAGGGAGGCAGCTGGGGGTGACTGGGGAAGGGAGGCAGCTGGGGTGACTGGGGAAGGGAGGCAGCTGGGGTGACTGGGAAGGGGGAGAATGTGGGGAGGCAGGGGAACAGCTGGAGGTGACTGGGAAAGGGAGGCAGGGGGATCAGCTGGGGCGACAGGTTGGAGGGGAGCAGCTGGGGCAAAAGGGGGAGGGGGGAAGCTGGGGTGCCAGGGGAGCAGCAGGGAGGGCAGGGGAAGAAGATTGGGGGGCAGCTGGGGTGGCAGGAACAGAAGATTGGGGGGCAGCTGAGGTGACAGGCAGGCGAATCAGCTGGGGGGGGGGGGTAGATGTAGAAGCAGGGGGAAGAGGGAGCAGTCGGGGGACAGGGGGAGCAGCTGGGCGGCAGAGGGATCATCCGAAGGACAGGGACAGAGGCAGGCTGGGCAGGTCCCCCCCCCAATGCAGGGCCGGCGTGAGCTTCCGGCACAGACAGCCTGTCACACAGGCCGGAAGCTCACAGCCACAGCCCCGCGGTCCCGGACTTCTCCCGGTGCCGGGAAGGGGAGAAGTTTGGGCACCGCGGGGCTGTGGCTGTGAGCTTCCGGCCTGTGTGACAGGCTGTCTGTGCCGGAAGCTCACGCCGCCGGACCTGCCAAGCTGCACCCCAACTCATGGCCGACCCATCAACCTCCCCTGGCAGCGGACGTCAGTGGCGGTGGAGGGGGTTAACACAAAAAAATAAATAAATAAAAAAAAACGTGTCCTGCGGGTACCTAGTGGCAAATATAGCCCTGTGCCTGTGCCATGCACCATGCAACCTGCACCATGTACCCTGCACTATGCACCCTGTACCATGTACCCTGCACTATGCACCATGCACCCTGCACCATGTACCCTGCACTATGCACCCTGTACCATGTACCCTGCACTATGCACCCTGTACCATGTACCCTGCACTATGCACCCTGTACCATGTACCCTGCACTATGCACCATGCACCCTGCACTATGCACCCTGTACCATATACCCTGCACTATGCACCCTGTACCATGTACCCTGCACTATGCACCATGCACCCTGCACTATGCACCCTGTACCATATACCCTGCACTATGCACCCTGTACCATGTACCCTGCACTATGCGCCCTGCACTATGCACCCTGTACCCTGCACTATGCACCCTGTACCCTGCACTATGCACCCTGTACCCTGCACTATGCACCCTGTACCATGTACCCTGCACTATGCACCATGCACCCTGCACTATGCACCCTGCACTATGCACCCTGTACCATATACCCTGCACTATGCACCCTGTACCATGTACCCTGCACTATGCACCATGCACCCTGCACCATGTACCCTGCACCATGTACCCTGCACTATGCGCCCTGCACTATGCACCCTGTACTATGCACCCTGTACTATGTACCCTGCACCATGTACCCTGCACTATGCGCCCTTCACTATGCACCCTGTACTATGCACCCTGCACTATGCACCCTGTACTATGCACCCTGTACTATGCACCCTGCACCATGTACCCTGCACCATGTACCATGTACCCTGTACCATGTACCCTGTACCATGCGCCCTGCACCATGCGCCCTGCACCATGCGCCCTGCACCATGCGCCCTGCACTATGCACCCTGTACTATGCACCCTGCACTATGTACCCTGCACTATGCACCCTTTACCATGCACCCTGCACTATGCACCCTGCACCATGTACCCTGCACTATGCGCCCTGCACTATGCACCCTGTACTATGCACCCTGTACTATGTACCCTGCACCATGTACCCTGCACTATGCGCCCTTCACTATGCACCCTGTACTATGCACCCTGCACTATGCACCCTGTACTATGCACCCTGTACTATGCACCCTGCACCATGTACCCTGCACCATGTACCCTGCACCCTGTACCATGCGCCCTGCACCATGCGCCCTGCACCATGCGCCCTGCACTATGCACCCTGTACTATGCACCCTGCACTATGTACCCTGCACTATGTGCCCTGCACTATGCACCCTGTACCATGTACCCTGCACTATGCACCCTGTACCATGTACCCTGCACTATGCACCCTGCACCCTGCACCATGTACCCTGCACTATGCGCCCTGCACTATGCACCCTGTACTATGCACCCTGTACTATGCACCCTGCACTATGCGCCCTGCACTATGCGCCCTGCACTATGCGCCCTGCACTATGCGCCCTGTACTATGCGCCCTGCACTATGCGCCCTGCACTATGCACCCTGTACTATGCACCCTGCACTATGCGCCCTGCACTATGCGCCCTGCACTATGCGCCCTGTACTATGCGCCCTGTACTATGCGCCCTGTACTATGCGCCCTGTACTATGCACCCTGTACCATGTACCCTGCACTATGCGCCCTGCACTATGCACCCTGTACTATGCACCCTGCACTATGCGCCCTGCACTATGCGCCCTGCACTATGCGCCCTGCACTATGCGCCCTGCACTATGCGCCCTGTACTATGCGCCCTGTACTATGCGCCCTGTACTATGCGCCCTGTACTATGCACCCTGCACTATGCACCCTGTACTATGCGCCCTGTACTATATTCCCTTGTGTTTTGATTATCTAGACCAGATAAAGCTGTAGATTCTGAGACCAGATAAAATCTCTGGGTTCCACAAGGTTCTTCCCTCTGTATAAGATGAGCAGATTTTTTTTCTCTTAATCCCCCAGGATTTTTCTGTTGATTCCTTCCCTGCTGGTGGTGAAGATGAGAGCAGAACTCCTGGGCTATGTACCAACCATCAGACCGGAGCGGTGACTGTGTGGCTATGTGACGTGAGGGGGGGGGGGGGGGGGCTATAGATAGGCTGCATGTCTGCTATCAGACCCTCGCGGTCATCTCTCCGGCCCACATTACATGGTCGGGTTACATTGTCAGGTTACATTACACTGTCGGGTTACATTACATTGTCAGGTTACATTGTCAGGTTACATTGTCAGGTTACATTACATTGTCAGGTTACATTGTCAGGTTACATTACATTGTCAGGTTACATTGTCAGGTTACATTGTCAGGTTACATTACATTGTCGGGTTACATTACATTGTCAGGTTACATTACATTGTCAGGTTACATTGTCAGGTTACATTACATTGTCAGGTTACATTGTCAGGTTACATTACATTGTCAGGTTACATTGTCAGGTTACATTACATTGTCAGGTTACATTGTCAGGTTACATTACATTGTCAGGTTACATTACATTGTCAGGTTACATTACATTGTAAGGTTACATTGTCAGGTTACATTACATTGTCAGGTTACATTACATTGTCAGGTTACATTGTCAGGTTACATTGTCAGGTTACATTGTCAGGTTACATTACATTGTCAGGTTACATTGTCAGGTTACATTGTCAGGTTACATTACATTGTCAGGTTACATTACACTGTCAGGTTACATTGTCAGGTTACATTACATTGTCAGGTTACATTACATTGTCAGGTTACATTGTCAGGTTACATTGTCAGGTTACATTACATTGTCAGGTTACATTACATTGTCAGGTTACATTGTCAGGTTACATTGTCAGGTTACATTGTCAGGTTACACTGTCAGGTTACATTACATTGTCAGGTTACATTACATTGTCAGGTTACATTGTCAGGTTACATTGTCAGGTTACATTGTCAGGTTACATTACATTGTCAGGTTACATTGTCAGGTTACATTGTCAGGTTACATTACATTGTCAGGTTACATTGTCAGGTTACATTACATTGTCAGGTTACATTACATTGTCAGGTTACATTGTCAGGTTACATTGTCAGGTTACATTGTCAGGTTACATTACATTGTCAGGTTACATTACACTGTCAGGTTACATTGTCAGGTTACATTACATTGTCAGGTTACATTACATTGTCAGGTTACATTGTCAGGTTACATTGTCAGGTTACATTGTCAGGTTACACTGTCAGGTTACATTACATTGTCAGGTTACATTACATTGTCAGGTTACATTGTCAGGTTACATTGTCAGGTTACATTACATTGTCAGGTTACATTGTCAGGTTACATTACATTGTCAGGTTACATTACATTGTCAGGTTACATTACATTGTCAGGTTACATTACATTGTCGGGTTACATTGTCAGGTTACATTACATTGTCAGGTTACATTGTCAGGTTACATTACATTGTCAGGTTACATTGTCAGGTTACATTACATTGTCAGGTTACATTACACTGTCGGGTTACATTGCAAAAAACGGATTCATTTGTGTGCATCCGTTTTTCCATTGACTTCCATTTTTTAAAAAAAACGGATCCGTTTTTTGGGCGGACCAAAACGGACCAAAAACCGTTGGTGACCCTATTTTTCTGGACGTTAAAAAAAAACGGATCCGTTAAACGGATGCTGAAAACGCAGTGTGAACCTAGCCTTACATTACATTGTTAGGTTACATTGTCAGGTTACATTATATTGTCAGGTTACATTACATTGTCAGGTTACATTGTCAGGTTACATTACATTGTCAGGTTACATTATATTGTCAGGTTACATTACATTGTCAGGTTACATTATATTGTCAGGTTACATTGTCAGGTTACATTGTCAGGTTACATTGTCAGGTTACATTATATTGTCAGGTTACATTGTCAGGTTACATTGTCAGGTTACATTACATTGTCAGGTTACATTGTCAGGTTACATTACATTGTCAGGTTACATTGTCAGGTTACATTATATTGTCAGGTTACATTACATTGTCAGGTTACATTGTCAGGTTACATTGTCAGGTTACATTACATTGTCAGGTTACATTGTCAGGTTACATTGTCAGGATACATTACATTGTCAGGTTACATTGTCAGGTTACATTGTCGGGTTACATTGTCAGGTTACATTACATTGTGGGGTTACATTACATTGTCAGGTTACATTGTCAGGTTACATTGTCAGGTTACATTGTCAGGTTACATTACATTGTCAGGTTACATTGTCAGGTTACATTATATTGTCAGGTTACATTGTCAGGTTACATTACATTGTCAGGTTACATTGTCAGGTTACATTGTCAGATTACATTGTCAGGTTACATTGTCAGGTTACATTACATTGTCAGGTTACATTATATTGTCAGGTTACATTGTCAGGTTACATTGTCAGGTTACATTACATTGTCAGGTTACATTATATTGTCAGGTTACATTGTCAGGTTACATTGTCAGGTTACATTGTCAGGTTACATTGTCAGGTTACATTACATTGTCAGCTTACATTATATTGTCAGGTTACATTGTCAGGTTACATTACATTGTCAGGTTACATTACATTGTCAGGTTACATTACATTGTGGGGTTACATTGTTAGGTTACATTACATGGTCGGATTACATTGTCAGGTTACATTGTCAGGTTACATAATATTGTCAGTAGGGATGAGCAAACTTTTGAAAAGTTCGGTTCGTTTCGATCCGGCGAACTTTCGTGAAGTTCGGATTGGTCCGAACCGAACCGAAATCGAACCTTGCTCTAACGGCTGAATAATTGCAGCTACAATAGTGGGAGTGTGATAGGGTATACATGTAGTTTTGTTTAGTTGCAGTTGATATTACAATGAAAAAAGTGGGGGGAAAAAAAGTGCAAAAATAATGAGAAAAAAAATTTAATTATAGAAATAATAATAAAATATAGTAAATAAAAGTGACAAAATAGTGACAAAAAATATTGAAAAAAAAAAAGTTTACAAGGAGGATGCGGCAGCACTTGATTGCACCCAGGCCAGTATTGTTGAGAAGAGACAAGTTGATCAGCAGAGGGAGGCAGCAGTTGATCGATTCCAGGCCAGTATTATTGAGGAGAGGCTACTTGAGGAGAAGGAGGAGGCAGCAGTTGATTGATTTAATGTCAGTATTATTAAAACAGACCAGTTGAGGAGCAGGAGAAGGCAGCAGTTGATGGCTCTCAGGCTAGTATTGTTACAAACAGACCAGTTGAGGAGCAGGAGGAGGCAGCAGTTGATGGCTTCCAGGCTAGTATTGTTACAAACAGACCAGTTGAGGAGCAGGAGGAGGCAGCAGTTGATGGCTTCCAGGCTAGTATTGTTACAAACAGACCAGTTGAGGAGCAGGAGGAGGCAGCAGTTGATGGCTCTCAGGCTAGTATTGTTACAAACAGACCAGTTGAGGAGCAGGAGGAGGCAGCAGTTGATGGCTCTCAGGCTAGTATTGTTACAAACAGACCAGTTGAGGAGCAGGAGGAGGCAGCAGTTGATGGCTCTCAGGCTAGTATTGTTACAAACAGACCAGTTGAGGAGCAGGAGGAGGCAGCAGTTGATGGCTCTCAGGCCAGTATTGTTACAAACAGACAAGTTGAGAAGGCAGCTTCCACCCAGTATGTTTCCAAATAAACAATTGACTGTGGGGGCATTAGTAGGAGTAGTATTCTTTTGGCCCCAGAAGGACCTAGTACAGACAACTGAAGTTTGAAGCTAAGGATATGCATGTGTGTAAAATCATTCTTTAAACATGACAACAAGTTGATGTAGAGTTCAGCACAGGACAGTCAACGTTACAAACCCCCGTCTAACATTACACCTAGTCTAGCAGGATACGGATACGGTAAAATAGACAGAGAACCTCACCCACAGAATCCATGAGGTGAAGAAAGGACATTTAAAAAGGCACAGATTCAGGAAGGCTTTACCCCAGTTCCATTATCCAAAAATACGTGTCCAGTTATCATTAAATTGACACCTCACTGGCACTTGCTTTACAAATTGACGCAACTACTCTGGTGTCAAACCTGTTGAATCTGGGCCTATGGCTTTTGGCGATACATATATATATATATATATATATTTTATTTTTTTTATTTTTTTTTTAACACCAGTTTGATGTCCTAACCGAGTGTAGTGTCCAATCCAATGGATGTATGCTTTTGTGTTTTTTTAGTGCTGTCACCAGCTGGCTTAAAGGATAAGTCTGGTCAATTTATACGTTTCTGGGTCAAGTAAGGGCACAGAAAGTTATTGACTGCCTGGACTTATCTTTTAAAGTGGGTAGGGGAAAAACCCCTGATGGGGTATGGGAGTGACCTCCCACCCTCGCTTTTGTCACTCCCAGAAAACCTCACCCTATGGGTACCTTCACATGTGGCTGCGGGTCTGCTGAGTAAAATCCACAGGGCCTTTTTATACCGTTCACCAAATGGCATTCAGTACTAGGGTGCCGGCCGGACATACGCAGTGCGGCGCTGAACTGGGTATTTGCGCCCAGCCCCATAGTACTGAAGGTGGCATAAAATCAGCCAACGCTGCGCTGTGGATTTTAGCCAGCAGGGAACCCCAAAAAAGCCTCCTATTGTAAAGGCCCCCGTAAATAAGGCAGGATAACCGGCCTTTCAGCAACTGTTTGTTGCTGTAACTAACTGTGGTGTTTTTTTATATCACAGTTGAAGGACAGCAGCCTCCATGATATATACCCCATAGACAGCCTTATTCCACGCGTGACTGCATGAGAGGCGTGAAATAATTTGCACACAGAAGAACCCCATCGGGATTTGCGGTGCAAGATTTCACTACTCTCATGATATCCACAAAATACCTCAAGAACAGTTAGTACCCGCTCACAAAACGGTGAGTAGCGTTCCTTGGCACGGGTGCCAGGGATAGAACCCCACGGCTATAGTTCACAAAAGGTGAAATCCACACTTTTTGAAGCATAGTCGTGGGGATTATTTTAGGGTTGCTACTGTTCTTGGGGTATGGGTTGGACGGTGCACTGGTGTGAGGCATTAATCTGGTGTGGAGATGTGAAATGGCCAACACACCATGGGCATCAAATTTGGAAATGGGGATCTGTTATTTCAAATGTATCTGAATTAAGTTGGGAATTTTTAAGGTGATTTTTTTAAAAAAAAATTTGGGGTCTAAGGGGGGAACATTACTTAATAAGTTAAATTACGGATTTTTACGTTGGGCACATATTTAGGATATTAAGGACAATTTCTTGGACACACGGATTGCCATGCAAGACGGGTGACTGATGACTTAGTCATTCACATCAGGCAGGGGGGTGGTATAATCCGATGTAATCCAGGCACGATTCATCTTAACAAAAGTGAGCATCTCCACACTGTGGCAAGAGAGCCTTGTTCTTTGCGGTGTTATGATGTTACCCACCGCACTAAATACCCTCTCTGACACCACACTACTGGCTGGGCAGGACAGCAGAGCCAAGGCAAACTCTGCCAGTTGAGGCCAAATCTCCAGTTTTTCTGCTCAGTACTGCACAGGGGCGGTGACACTTTGGGGCTCCAGTACTGCACGGGGTCGGTGACACTTTGGGGCAGGGTAGAATCAAGGTAGGCAGTGACCTGGTGGCTGAGCTCATGCTGGTCCACGCCATGAGTCCGGTGCTGTGTCCTTTCTTCACCAGCTGGCTGCATGAAATCGCTCATGAGGGCTTGCAGGCTGTAGGGACTTCTGACGCCTCCACTAGTGGTGGTGGGAGTGGAGCGCGCTGGTTCCCCCAAGAGGATGTTGTCTGGGAAACTGGCTGGTCTCGCAGGTAAGTTGAGACCAACTGACTGGTGAGCATGTCCCTGTAGTACACCAGTTTAGCCTCCCTCTGTGATGGCGGGAAGAATTCTGCCATTTTGCGGCGGAAGCGAGGGTCCAACAGGGTGGCCAGCCAGTATTGGTCCCTCTGGTGGATGTCCACAATCCGGCTATCATTCCGCAGACACTCCCGCAGACACCTTGCCATCTGCACCAAGGACAATGAGCGCTTCTCCTCTCCACTGTCCTCGGTATAGTTCCAGGGTCTGCTGGGGTCTTCCTCCTCTTCCTCTACCACCTCATTTTCCATCTCCTCCTGTGATGGAGAGGCAGAAAAGCCAGGTGGAGGTGTGCGGAATGGCTGGGCGTAGACATCTTCCTCCTCCTCAACTTCCATCTGCACTTCATCCAGCTCTGGGCTCAAGGCGATGTTCAGCCTTGGAGTTGTGGCCTGGGAATCCTCGCTGATGATGTTGCTCAGCGCACTTTCCAGAACATGGAGGAGTGGGATGATGTCGTTGATCCCATAGTCCTGTCTGCTCACAAAGAGAGTCGCGTCCTCAAAAGGGCTGAACAGAGGAGCAGGACCTGCCAGACGGCACAGGAGAGGGATTAAGGACCTTTGGGTCACATGACCCAAAGGTCCTCAATACCTATGTGAAGATCAGCCCGGACTACAGGAGGTGGAGGGTAGTGACTAAATCCCATACCGCAAAGGGACCTCACTGGGGGCGCGCACACAGCTCACAGACAAGCCCCGGCCGGATTTCATTGGCTGCTCCACTCCGGGCTTCCTATCAGTTAAAATCAGACCCTGCCGGACCCCCGACCCTAATCCGAGCGTTTAGTATTAGGGTTAGGGTTGGGGGTCGGATTAGGGTTACTAAAATCATCTAACTATCCCCTTCCCACACAACAACCCTAACCCTAACCCTCGGGGTTGGTGCTAATCAGTAGGGTTAGGGTTGGGGCTGTGGGGAGGGTTAGACATGAGAATCAGTGGGACGTAACCCTAATCCGACCCCCAACCCTAACCCTAATACTAAACGCTCGGATTAGGGTCGGGGGTCCGCCAGGGGCTGATTTTAACTGATAGGAAGCCCGGAGTGGAGCAGCCAATGAAATCCGGCTGGGGCGGGGCTTGCCTGGGAGCTGTGTGCGCGCACCCAGTGAGGTCCCTTTGCGGTATGGGATTTAGACACTACAGGAGGAGGGGGGGGGGGGCCTGGGAGCTGTAAGTGCTGTGTATTTGTGTCAGTGAGTGTATATATGTGTCTGTGGGTATATGTATATGTAAGTGTGTGTATATATGTGTCTGTGTATATATTTATATGTCTATGTATGTGTATGTATCTGTGGCTATATATATATATATGTGTGTGTGTGTGTCAGCAATGTCTGTAGCACTGGTGTATATGTGTGTTTGCTCCCAAAGATGTTCTGCAGCAGCTTCTATTAATGTTGGGCTCTAATAAAAAGAACCCACCACTAATATCTGCTGCATTTTCTTTTATTTCTGGTTGAGTATTTCTTATTACAATCAGATGATTTCCCGGTGTACAGTCTATTCATGGTGTATACATCAGCACTAGTGTAAATTACATTACAGAGTATATATGTGTGTATGTCAGTGGCGTATCTGTATATATGTTTATGGTGCCTCTGTGTGTGTATATGTGTGTCATTGTCTGTGTTTGGCCGGGGGGGGGAAGGCGTACAGGATTTATGGGGCCCCATACAGTATTTTGCTATGGGGCCCCATGAATCCTAGCTACGCCCCTGGATCTGCAGTGTATGGTGCATCCTGACAGGAGGTGGTATTAGGGTCACGGTTTTTCCAGGCCTGTTGGTGCTTATCTGTCCCCAGCCGAAAGAACTGCCAGATGACAGAGGAACGTGGTTTGCTGCCAGCCACGGGGGGTCTTGCTGGTTGTTCACTGCCACCGCTGCCTGGGGGTCCCCTCTCAGGACCAAGACTTAAAGCAGTAGCGAAATTTGATGGGGGGCAGAGGGGGCGGCCGCCCCCGGGCCCACTCTGGCAGGGGCCCACTGTGATCTCCAGAGATTTTTGGCCCAGCCAGTGAGATTATAATTTGACGCCGCTGTCCGCCATTGAATGGGTGAGTGCAGACCCCCATGTCACTCCGCCGCGGCCGCCGCCATCTTAAGCTGATCGGGTGCACTGAGGTTGCGTATGGCCTCAGCGCACCACTGCTGGTACGTGCGCCGCCCACCTGTCAATCACCTCCGGCGCCGCGCTGTCCCTCTGGGTTCCGTCTCCCGCGCTCGCACCAGGTCAGTCACTTGCTGAACAAAATAGGAGCCGGACGGCCGCCTATGACTGCTGCCTATGGGGTGCTGGACATGTGGAAGGGGGGGGTGCTGGACATGTGGAAGGGGGGGGTGCTGGACATGTGGAAGGGGGGGTGCTGAACATGTGGAAGGGGGGTGCTGAACATGTGGAAGGGGGGGTGCTGAACATGTGGAAGGGGGGGTGCTGAACATGTGGAAGGGGGGTGCTGAACATGTGGAAGGGGGGGGTGCTGAACATGTGGAAGGGGGGTGCTGAACATGTGGAAGGGGGGTGCTGAACATGTGGAAACAGGGGGGTGCTGAACATGTGGAAGGGGGGGTGCTGAACATGTGGAAGGGGGGTGCTGAACATGTGGAAACAGGGGGAGCTGGACATGTGGAAACAGGGGGAGCTGGACATGTGGAAACGGAGAGCTGAACATGTGGAAACAGGGGGAGCTGGACATGTGGAAACGGAGAGCTGAACATGTGGAAAGCAACCGAGCTTCAATACCACACACACACACAAGATAAAGACAGGGGTGGTGTGTTTTTTTTTCTAGAAGAGAGCAATCATGTTTTTCTTATCCTGAAGAACCTCTTTCATTTTATGTGTCTATATATGTAAATGTAGAAGCCTCTAACACTGCTCTTTATCTTAATTCACTATGAGTAATGGAGCAGAATATACCCCTTATTATTTAGAAAGCATTGTTGTCAAGCGGGGTTCCCTTTGGGTAACATAATCGGTTGGGGGCCCACTCAGACTTGCTCGCCCCCCCTTGGCTGAACCCCTAGCTACGCCCCTGGCTTAAAGGTATTGATGAAGTCTGCCTGGTAGGTTGTCTTCTACCCCTCCCTCTTGTGCCTCGCTTCCTTGCACCAGTGGGATGTTGCTGTCTCGGTAGCACCTCACTTTCCTCCCCTGATGACGCCGAGGATAATGCTGCTTGAGCGCGCCACGTCCGATCAGCGACATCATCATCACCACCACTGCTACTTTCCTCCAGGGGCTGGGACAGGATCTCAGATGTGGCACTGGATGCCCCTCCCTGACTTACAGCCACCACCTCCTCTGCAGCCTCTGCACGTTCCACCTGCTGCCTTTGGGGGACTACTACCTCCTCCTCATCATCATCACTAAAAAGTGGTAGAGACTCCAAGGGCAAATCAAGGTTTGCCAAGAGTTACCTGGCAGAAGGTGCCCCAAAGGTGGGTGGCATATTAATAACGGGACGGGGCAGAGGACTATCGCTGACCGTCCCATGTAAGGGTGGTGTCGGATGATCCAGCCGACCTCGTTTGGGAGCTTTGGGCGGTGGAACTGGAGGATTGGGTAAGCCAATCTAGAAACGCTGGCTGTGTGGTTCTTACATGGCCCGTAGGCGTCTGTGGTAGCTGCACCCTGCTGCCACGCCTGTTGCCCCGGCTGCCGCGGGGCCTGGTGCTGCCACTCCTCCTACCCTCACCGCCTGCCGTTGCAGTCCTTGCCTGGGAAGTGCTGGAAGTAGGACGCTTGGACATAGTTGTTTGGTTGGTGTAAATTTTGAAAAAGAAATAATCTATTGGCCAGAAGGCAGAACGTTTCAGTGACTATTGCTCTGTGGGTTGGAGGCACCCAGCAAAGGAGAAATGTGCAGGTTATCCCAAAAAAAGTTATTTTTTATTCTTTTTTTGGTTGCAGGTGGCTAAACGGGTTTGACGGCAACCAGCAGAGCACAAACGGACAGCTTTTGTGGGGCGCTGACTTTGCGTCACCTAGAACGGCTGATCATAAACAAACTCTTTTTTTTGAAGTTTTTTTAAACTTTTTTGCTTGCGGCTATACGCGGTTAACGGCACCCAGCAGAGCAGCAACGTCTAGTGTCTCCTCTCTGTCATGGAACAGTAGCTGGTTCAATGCTACGTGTCCTGAGTGACTCTTCTCACTTTTCTCTCTTTCTCTCCCTATTTCTTTTTTTTATCTCCCTATCTCTCCCTAGATATCACAATTTTTGAGTTAGATGGCTCTCTCTACCTCTCTCTACCTATCTATCCCTCTCTCTACCTATCTCTCCCTCTCTCTACCTAACTCTTGATTTCTCAGCCTCTTTCACTATGTATGGGCTTATCAAGCTTTCCCTGGATCTTGCGATTTTTTTTTTCCCTCTCTCCTGCTTCTCTCACAAACAATATATACTCCTTCTCTATCTCTCCCTGTACTTATCCAGTTGTTTGGATATGTAAGCTATGTGTTTTCCCTATCTGCCTAACGTACACCTCCTCTCTCTCTGCAGTCTGGACACACAATGAGAATGAGCATGGACGCTCAGGCACTTCCTGTTCCTGGAGTGACGTCACACACCTTGATATTCACATAATAACAGGATAAAAGGGATTATAGGAGTAATAATTCGGTACCGAACTGAACTTTTTGCAAAGTTCGTAACGAATCTGGTTCGTAACGGTTCGGTTCGCTCATCCCTAATTGTCAGGTTACATTACACTGTCAGGTTACATTACATTGTCAGGTTACATTACATTGTCAGGTTACATTACATTGTCAGGTTACATTATATTGTCGGGTTACATTGTCAGGTTACATTGTCAGGTTACATTATATTGTCAGGTTACATTACATTGTCAGGTTACATTGTCAGGTTACATTACATTGTCAGGTTACATTGTCAGGTTACATTACATTGTCAGGTTACATTGTCAGGTTACATTACATTGTCAGGTTACATTGTCAGGTTACATTGTCAGGTTACATTGTCGGGTTACATTACATTGTCAGGTTACATTGTCAGGTTACATTATATTGTCGGGTTACATTGTCAGGTTACATTGTCAGGTTACATTATATTGTCGGGTTACATTACATTGTCGGGTTACATTGTCAGGTTACATTACATTGTCAGGTTACATTACATTGTCGGGTTACATTGTCAGGTTACATTACATTGTCAGGTTACATTGTCAGGTTACATTACATTGTCAGGTTACATTGTCAGGTTACATTATATTGTCAGGTTACATTACATTGTCAGGTTACATTGTCAGGTTACATTGTCAGGTTACATTACATTGTCAGGTTACATTGTCAGGTTACATTACATTGTCAGGTTACATTGTCAGGTTACATTACATTGTCAGGTTACATTGTCAGGTTACATTGTCGGGTTACATTACATTGTCAGGTTACATTGTCAGGTTACATTGTCGGGTTACATTGTCAGGTTACATTACATTGTCAGGTTACATTATATTGTCGGGTTACATTGTCAGGTTACATTGTCAGGTTACATTACATTGTCAGGTTACATTGTCAGGTTACATTATATTGTCGGGTTACATTACATTGTCGGGTTACATTGTCAGGTTACATTACATTGTCAGGTTACATTACATTGTCAGGTTACATTGTCAGGTTACATTACATTGTCAGGTTACATTGTCAGGTTACATTATATTGTCAGGTTACATTACATTGTCAGGTTACATTGTCAGGTTACATTGTCAGGTTACATTACATTGTCAGGTTACATTGTCAGGTTACATTACATTGTCAGGTTACATTGTCAGGTTACATTGTCGGGTTACATTACATTGTCAGGTTACATTGTCAGGTTACATTGTCGGGTTACATTACATTGTCAGGTTACATTGTCAGGTTACATTGTCAGGTTACATTATATTGTCAGGTTACATTGTCAGGTTACATTGTCGGGTTACATTACATTGTCAGGTTACATTGTCAGGTTACATTGTCAGGTTACATTACATTGTCAGGTTACATTGTCAGGTTACATTGTCAGGTTACATTGTCAGGTTACATTGTCAGGTTACATTACATTGTCAGGTTACATTGTCAGGTTACATTGTCAGGTTACATTATATTGTCGGGTTACATTGTCAGGTTACATTGTCAGGTTACATTGTCAGGTTACATTACATTGTCGGGTTACATTGTCAGGTTACATTACATTGTCGGGTTACATTACATTGTCAGGTTACATTGTCAGGTTACATTACATTGTCAGGTTACATTACATTGTCAGGTTACATTACTTTGTCAGGTTACATTGTCAGGTTACATTGTCAGGTTACATTACATTGTCAGGTTACATTACATTGTCAGGTTACATTGTCAGGTTACATTATATTGTCGGGTTACATTATATTGTCAGGTTACATTGTCAGGTTACATTGTCAGGTTACATTACACTGTCAGGTTACATTACATTGTCAGGTTACATTGTCAGGTTACATTACATTGTCAGGTTACATTGTCAGGTTACATTATATTGTCAGGTTACATTGTCAGGTTACATTACATTGTCAGGTTACATTACATTGTCAGGTTACATTGTCAGGTTACATTGTCAGGTTACATTACATTGTCAGGTTACATTACATTGTCAGGTTACATTGTCAGGTTACATTACATTGTCGGGTTACATTATATTGTCGGGTTACATTATATTGTCAGGTTACATTGTCAGGTTACATTGTCAGGTTACATTGTCAGGTTACATTACATTGTCAGGTTACATTGTCAGGTTACATTACATTGTCAGGTTACATTGTCAGGTTACATTATATTGTCGGGTTACATTGTCAGGTTACATTACATTGTCAGGTTACATTACATTGTCAGGTTACATTGTCAGGTTACATTATATTGTCGGGTTACATTGTCAGGTTACATTGTCAGGTTACATTGTCAGGTTACATTACACTGTCAGGTTACATTACATTGTCAGGTTACATTGTCAGGTTACATTACATTGTCAGGTTACATTGTCAGGTTACATTATATTGTCGGGTTACATTGTCAGGTTACATTGTCAGGTTACATTACATTGTCAGGTTACATTGTCAGGTTACATTGTCAGGTTACATTATATTGTCGGGTTACATTGTCAGGTTACATTGTCAGGTTACATTACATTGTCAGGTTACATTATATTGTCAGGTTACATTACATTGTCAGGTTACATTGTCAGGTTACATTATATTGTCGGGTTACATTGTCAGGTTACATTGGCGGGTTACATTACATTGTCAGGTTACATTGTCAGGTTTCATTGTCAGGTTACATTACATTGTCAGGTTACATTGTCAGGTTTCATTGTCAGGTTACATTACATTGTCAGGTTACATTGTCAGGTTACATTGTCAGGTTACATTACATTGTCAGGTTACATTGTCAGGTTACATTACATTGTCGGGTTACATTACATTGTCAGGTTACATTGTCAGGTTACATTACATTGTCAGGTTACATTGTCAGGTTACATTGTCAGGTTACATTACATTGTCAGGTTACATTGTCAGGTTACATTACATTGTCAGGTTACATTGTCAGGTTACATTGTCAGGTTACATTACATTGTCGGGTTACATTGTCAGGTTACATTACATTGTCAGGTTACATTGTCAGGTTACATTATATTGTCAGGTTACATTACATTGTCAGGTTACATTGTCAGGTTACATTACATTGTCAGGTTACATTGTCAGGTTACATTGTCAGGTTACATTGTCAGGTTACATTACATTGTCAGGTTACATTGTCAGGTTACATTGTCAGGTTACATTGTCAGGTTACATTACATTGTCAGGTTACATTGTCGGGTTACATTATATTGTCAGGTTACATTGTCAGGTTACATTACATTGTCAGGTTACATTGTCAGGTTACATTACATTGTCGGGTTACATTGTCAGGTTACATTACATTGTCAGGTTACATTACATTGTCAGGTTACATTGTCAGGTTACATTACATTGTCGGGTTACATTGTCAGGTTACATTGTCGGGTTACATTGTCAGGTTACATTACATTGTCAGGTTACATTGTCAGGTTTCATTGTCAGGTTACATTACATTGTCAGGTTACATTGTCAGGTTACATTGTCAGGTTACATTACATTGTCAGGTTACATTGTCAGGTTACATTACATTGTCGGGTTACATTGTCAGGTTACATTACATTGTCAGGTTACATTGTCAGGTTACATTACATTGTCAGGTTACATTGTCAGGTTACATTACATTGTCAGGTTACATTGTCAGGTTACATTATATTGTCAGATTACATTGTCAGGTTACATTACATTGTCAGGTTACATTGTCAGGTTACATTATATTGTCGGGTTACATTGTCAGGTTACATTACATTGTCAGGTTACATTACATTGTCAGGTTACATTATATTGTCGGGTTACATTGTCAGGTTACATTGTCAGGTTACATTACATTGTCAGGTTACATTACATTGTCAGGTTACATTATATTGTCGGGTTACATTGTCAGGTTACATTACATTGTCAGGTTACATTACACTGTCAGGTTACATTGTCAGGTTACATTACATTGTCAGGTTACATTGTCAGGTTACATTGTCAGGTTACATTGTCAGGTTACATTACACTGTCAGGTTACATTATATTGTCAGGTTACATTACATTGTCAGGTTACATTGTCAGGTTACATTATATTGTCGGGTTACATTACATTGTCAGGTTACATTGTCAGGTTACATTGTCGGGTTACATTACATTGTCAGGTTACATTACATTGTCAGGTTACATTGTCAGGTTACATTACATTGTCAGGTTACATTACATTGTCAGGTTACATTACATTGTCAGGTTACATTGTCAGGTTACATTACATTGTCAGGTTACATTACATTGTCAGGTTACATTGTCAGGTTACATTACATTGTCAGGTTACATTACATTGTCAGGTTACATTGTCAGGTTACATTACATTGTCAGGTTACATTACACTGTCAGGTTACATTACATTGTCAGGTTACATTGTCAGGTTACATTATATTGTCAGGTTACATTACATTGTCAGGTTACATTGTCAGGTTACATTACATTGTCAGGTTACATTGTCAGGTTACATTACATTGTCGGGTTACATTGTCAGGTTACATTACATTGTCGGGTTACATTGTCAGGTTACATTACATTGTCAGGTTACATTGTCAGGTTACATTATATTGTCAGGTTACATTACATTGTCAGGTTACATTGTCAGGTTACATTACATTGTCAGGTTACATTGTCAGGTTACATTATATTGTCAGATTACATTGTCAGGTTACATTACATTGTCAGGTTACATTACATTGTCAGGTTACATTGTCAGGTTACATTGTCGGGTTACATTATATTGTCAGGTTACATTGTCGGGTTACATTGTCAGGTTACATTACATTGTCAGGTTACATTGTCAGGTTACATTACATTGTCGGGTTACATTGTCAGGTTACATTACATTGTCGGGTTACATTATATTGTCAGGTTACATTACACTGTCAGGTTACATTACATTGTCAGGTTACATTACATTGTCAGGTTACATTGTCAGGTTACATTACATTGTCAGGTTACATTACATTGTCAGGTTACATTATATTGTCAGGTTACATTACATTGTCAGGTTACATTACATTGTCAGGTTACATTGTCAGGTTACATTACATTGTCAGGTTACATTGTCAGGTTACATTACATTGTCAGGTTACATTACATTGTCAGGTTACATTGTCAGGTTACATTACATTGTCAGGTTACATTGTCGGGTTACATTATATTGTCAGGTTACATTGTCAGGTTACATTACATTGTCAGGTTACATTACATTGTCAGGTTACATTGTCAGGTTACATTATATTGTCAGGTTACATTACATTGTCAGGTTACATTACACTGTCAGGTTACATTGTCAGGTTACATTGTCAGGTTACATTACATTGTCAGGTTACATTGTCAGGTTACATTATATTGTCAGGTTACATTACATTGTCAGGTTACATTACATTGTCAGGTTACATTGTCAGGTTACATTACATTGTCAGGTTACATTGTCAGGTTACATTGTCGGGTTACATTATATTGTCAGGTTACATTGTCAGGTTACATTACATTGTCGGGTTACATTACATTGTCAGATTACATTGTCAGGTTACATTACATTGTCAGGTTACATTATATTGTCAGGTTACATTACATTGTCAGGTTACATTGTCAGGTTACATTATATTGTCAGGTTACATTGTCAGGTTACATTACATTGTCAGGTTACATTGTCAGGTTACATTACATTGTCAGGTTACATTGTCAGGTTACATTACATTGTCAGGTTACATTGTCAGGTTACATTACATTGTCAGGTTACATTATATTGTCAGGTTACATTACACTGTCGGGTTACATTGTCAGGTTACATTACATTGTCAGGTTACATTGTCAGGTTACATTACATTGTTGGGTTACATTGTCAGGTTACATTACATTGTCAGGTTACATTGTCAGGTTACATTACATTGTCAGGTTACATTACATTGTCAGGTTACATTACATTGTCAGGTTACATTACATTGTCAGGATACATTACATTGTCAGATTACATTGTCAAGTTACATTATATTGTCAGGTTACATTACATTGTCGAGTTACATTACATTGAGGGGTTACATTACACTGTCAGGTTACATTACACTGTCAGGTTACATTGTTGGGTTACATTAGAGAGGGGGTAAGCATTAGAGAGGGATCAGAGGGATTAGAGAGGGATCAGCATCCAGGGAGGGGGTTAGGGATCAGCATCCACCTGCAGCAGCGGGGAGGGGGGCAGGGATCAGTATCCAGGGAGGGGGTAAGTGATCAGAATCCAGGGAGAGGGTCAGGGATCTGCATCCAGGAAGGGGGGGTCAAGGATCAGCATCCACCTGCAGCAGCGGGGAGGGGGTCAGGGATCAGCATTCAGGGAGGAGGGGGAGGGATCAGCATCCAGGGAGGAGGGGAGGGATTAGCATCCAGGGAGGGGGTCAGGGATCAGCATGCAGGGAGGGGGTCAGGGATTAGCATCTAGGGAGGGGATCAGGGATCAACATCCAGGAAGGGGTGCAGGGATCAGCATCTAGGGAGGAGGTGAGGGATCAGCATCTAGGGAGGGGTGCAGGGATCAGCATCCAGGGAGGGGTGCAGGGATCAGCATCCAGGGAGGGGGGGGAGGGATCAGCATCCAGGGAGGGGGTGAGGGATCAGCATCCAGGGAGGGGGTGAGGGATCAGCATCCAGGGAGGAGGTGAGGGATTATCATCCAGGGAAGGGGGAAGGGATCAGCAACCAGGTAGGGGGTCAGGGATCAGCATCCAGGTAGGGGTTCAGAATCAGCAGTGGGGAGGGGGTCAGGGATCAGCATCCAAGTAGGTGGTCAGGGATCATCATCTAGGGAGGGGGGAGAGATCAGCATTCAGGAGGGGGGAGGGATCATCATTCAGGGTGGAAGTCAGGGATCAGCATCCAGGGAAGGGGTCAGGGATTAGCATCCAGGTAGGCGGTCAGGGATCATCATCTAGGGAGAGGGTCAGGGATCAGCATCCACCTGCAGCAGCTGGGAGGGGGTCGGGGATTTGCATCCAGGTAGGCAGTCAGGGATCATCATCCAGGGAGGGGGTGAGGGATCAGCATCCAGGGAAGGGGGGGAGGGTTCAGCATCCAGGTAGGCGGTCAGGGATCAGCATCCAGGGACATGTCAGGGATCAGCATCCAGGGAGGGGGTCAGAGATCAGCATCCACCTGCAGCAGCGGGGAGGGGGTCAGGGATCAGCATCCAGGGAGGGGTTCAGGGATGAGCATCAAGGGAGGGGTGCAGGGATCAGTATCCAGGGAGGGGGTGAGGGATCCGCATCCAGGGATGGGTTAAGGGATCAGCATCTAGGGAGGGGTTCAGGGATCAGCATCCAGGGAGGGGATGAGGGATTAACATCCAGGAAGGGGTGCAGGTATCAGCATCTAGGAAGGGGGTGAGGGATCAGCATCCAGGGAGGGGTGTATGGATCAGCATCCAGGGAGGGGTGCAGGGATCAGCATCCAGGGAGGAGTGCAGGGATCAGCATCCATGGATAAGTTCAGGGATCAGCATCAAGGGAGGGGTGCAGGGATCAGCATCTAGGGAGGAGGTAAGGGATCAGCATCCAGGGAGGGGTGCATGGATCAGCATCTAGGGAGGGGTGCAGGATCAGCATCCAGGGAGGGGGTGAGGGATCAGCATCCAGGGAGGGGGTGAAGGATCAGCATCCAGGGAGGGGGTGAGGTATCATCATCCAGGGAGGGGGTCAGGGATCAGCATCCAGGGAAGGGGTCAGGGATCAGCATCCAGGTAGGGGGTCAGGGATCAGCATCCAGGTAGGGGTTCAGGGATCAGCAGTGGGGAGGGGGTCAGGGATCAGCATCCAAGTAGGCGGTCAGGGATCATCATCCAGGGAGGGGGGAGAGATCAGCATTCAGGAGGCGGGAGGGATCATCATTCAGGGAGGGAGTCAGGGATCAGCATCCAGGGAAGGGGTCAGGGATTAGCATCCAGGTAGGCGGTCAGGGATCATCATCTAGGGAGGGGGTCAGGGATCAGCATCCACCTGCAGCAGCTGGGAGGGGGTCGGGGATTTGCATCCAGGTAGGCGGTCAGGGATCATCATCCAGGGAGGGGGTGAGGGATCAGCATCCAGGGAGGGGGTGAGGGATCAGCATCCAGGTAGGCGGTCAGGGATCAGCATCCAGGGACATGTCAGGGATCAGCATCCAGGGAGGGGCTCAGAGATCAGCATCCACCTGCAGCAGCGGGAAGGGGGTCAGGGATCAGCATACAGGGAGGGGTTCAGGGATCAGCATCCAGGGAGGGGGTGAGGGATCAGCATCTACGGAGGGGGTGAGGGATCCGCATCCAGGGAGGGGGTGAGGGATCAGCATCTACGGAGGGGGTGAGGGATCCGCATCCAGGGAGGGGATGAGGGATTAACATCCAGGGAGGGGTGCAGGTATCAGCATCTTGGGAGGGGGTGAGGGATCAGCATCCAGGGAGGGGTGCAGGAATCAGCATCTAGGGAGGGGTGCAGGGATCAGCATCCAGGGAGGGGATGAGGGATTAGCATCCAGGGAGGGGGTTAGGGATCAGAATCTAGAGAGGGGGTGAGGGATCAGCATCCATGGATAAGTTCAGGGATCAGCATCAAGGGAGGGGTGCAGGGATCAGCATCTAGGGAGGGGGTGAGGGATCAGCATCCAGGAAGGGGGTTAGGGATCAGCATCCAGGAAGGGGGTTAGGGATCAGAATCTAGAGAGGGGGTGAGGGATCAGCATCCATGGATAAGTTCAGGGATCAGAATCAAGGGAGGGGTGCAGGGATCAGCATCTAGGGAGGGGGTGAGGGATCAGCATCCAGGGAGGGGTGCAGAGATCAGCATCTAGGGAGGAGGTGAGGGATCAGCATCCAGGGAGGGATGCAGGGATCAGCATCTAGGGAAGGGTGCAGGGATCAGCATCCAGGGAGGGATGCAGGGATGAGCATCCAGGGAGGGGTGCAGGGATCAGCATCCAGGGAGGGTTGCAGGGATCAGCATCCAGGGAGGGGGTGAGGGATCAGCATCCAGGGAGGGGTGAGGGATCAGCATCTAGAGAGGGGTTCAGGATCAGCATCCCAGGACTATGGCAGATTACGCCTCTACATCCACCAGACAGAAGAGAGATGGATGATGGACATCTAGGGATCTGTAGTCCTGGGGAAATGTGACTATAAAGGAGAAAACATGTAACCACCCTGCATTTCAGTATTCAACATTTCAATTTTGATATCCACCATAGTAGTGATATGAACCATAGTAATGATATATACCATAGTAGTGATATGCACCATAGTAGTGATATGAACCATAGTAGTGATATGCACCATAGTAATGATATATACCATAGTAGTGATATGCACCATAGTAATGATATATACCATAGTAATGATATATACCATAGTAGTGATATGCACCATAGTAGTGATATGCACCATAGTAGGGATATGCACCATAGTAGTGATATGCACCATAGTAGGGATATGAACCATAGTAGTGATATGCACCATAGTAATGATATATACCATAGTAGTGATATGCACCATAGTAATGATATATACCATAGTAATGATATATACCATAGTAGTGATATGCACCATAGTAGGGATATGAACCATAGTAGTGATTTGCATCATAGTAGTAATATGCATCATAGTAGTAATATCCACCATAGTAGTGATATGCACCATAGTAGTGATATGCACCATAGTAGTGATATGCATCATAGTAGTAATATGCATCATAGTAGTAATATCCACCATAGTAGTGGTATGCACCATAGAGCTAGGTTCACACTATGTATGTGTGCGGCTGTATTTTTTATGCGGCTGTAAATGTGCGGGTGAAACTGCGGCCGTGGGAAAAAATAGACATGCGGCTAAAAACATACGGTCATTTACTTGGAAATCTGGTTCAACTAAAAATAACAAATAAAATCTTAAGAAAGTGATGGAAACACCTCTGGATGCATCTGGGAAAGCAGGGAAACAGTTTACATGAATCGCTATTACCGGGGTTTGCGATCCTCTGCAGAGCCGGGTGCCAGTGGTCCCGGAGCCTCAAAATTGGCGCTCCTGGAACGGGCGGCAGCAGGCTGGTAAGATTTAGGCTGGGGAGGGCCTAAACCAATGGCTCTTCCCACCCTGGTGTTACCAGGCTGCTGTCGCTTGGTTTTTAACCCGGCTGGTAATAAAAATAGGGGGGACCCTATGCGGGTTTTTTTAAAATTATTTATTTATTTTTAAAAAAACCCGCATAGGGTCCCCCCTATTTTTATAACCAGCCGGGTTAAAAACCAAACGACAGCAGCCTGGTAACACCAAGGTGGGAAGAGCCATTGGTTTAGGCCCTCCCCAGCCTAAATCTTACCAGCCTGCTGCCGCCCGGTCCAGGAGCGCCAATTTTGACGCTCCGGGACCACTGGCACCCGGCTCTTCCCAGTACCCCTGGTGGCATTGGGTACTGGGGTAATAATGGGGGGTTAGTGTTAGCCATTTTATACCGGCTAACACTAGGCCCCCACTTAGTAATGGATTCCGTCTATTAGACGACTTCCACTACTAAGTCTATAAAGTAAAGAAATAAAGACAAGACACAAGTGAAAAAAATGTTTTATTCAAATAAAAACACCCCCACACCCCTCATTGACCATTTTATTAAAAAAAAAAATCCAAACAACAATCGCTGGTCATCGACGTAGTCCACGGAATCCGACGTAATCCCCAGGATACCGATATCTGAAAAACAAAAAGGGAGAAACACACAAAAAACACACAAACAGGAGCACAACACCCATCATTGTGAGCGGTGTTGTGCTCCTTACAGTATGCAGCATCTTTACAGATCGCTGCTTACAGTCTGGCCCCCAAGGGGTTAAGGGAGGATGTATTGCATCCCCCTTAACCCCTTGGGGGCCAGACTGATGTCAGACTGCACCCATCCCAGCAAGGAAGGGGTTAAGTGACCCCCCTTCCTTGCTGGGAGGGGTGCAGTGCAGGGGAGGGGGTGGGGAGAGCTCTATACTCACCCCAATGTGTCCTCTTCGCTGGTCCGCAGCACAATGAAGTCACTGTGCTGCGGACCGGCTCTTTATATGTGCGCTGAGCCGATCAGCCAATCAGCTGAGCGCACATATAATTCTAAATGTTTCTTCTAATAATGCTATTGTGATAACATAATTAGAAGAAACATTTGATGTTTTCATTAAAGTAAAGTGATGATTAGTACAGAAAGCTCTATTACCGGCAATATGAATTAACGGCTTATGGAGCTTCCTGTACTAATTAATATTTAATTAATAAAACACATTTTCGTGGAATTAAAATCAGTTTCGTTGTTCAATAAATTAATTCTAATGAATCCATCATTGTGCAATTAAATATACTGTCAAAAAATAAATATATAGATAAATATACATTTATTTATATATATATTTATTTTAACAGTATATTTAACTGCACAATGATGGATTCGTTAGAATTAAATTATTGACCAACGAAAGGCACTTTATTACAACGAAAATGTGTTTTATTAATTTAATATATTAACTATTAGAGGCATCGGCATTCGGCATCATTGCCGGCTATTTTTGAAGTACTCCGTATGGACCGCCTGTCAATCCAGGGCCGCATCTCCAGCTGCAAACAATGGTCTTGTTCATTTTTTACGGGTCGGTTTACGATAGGGCCGTAGATTCATACATAGTGTGCACTGTGCAGCCGTATATCATATACTTTCCAGCGTACGCATGAACCAGAAAAATCCGGCCGATGATTTACCGCCCGCAATACAGCCGCACAGATACATAGTGTGAACCTAGCCTAGTAGTGATATGAACCATAGTAGTAATATCCACTATAGTAGTGATTTGCACCATAGTAATGATATGCACCATAGTAATGATATGCACCATAGTAATGATATGCACCATAGTAGTGATATGCACCATAGTAGTGATTTGCACCATAGTGATAACCACCATAGTAGTGATATGCACCATAGTAATGATATGCACCATAGTAATGATATGCACCATAGTAGTGATATGCACCATAGTAGTGATATGCACCATAGTAATGATATGCACCATAGTAATGATTTGCACCATAGTAGTGATTTGCACCATAGTAGTGATTTGCACCATAGTAATGATATGCACCATAGTAATGATATGCACCATAGTAGTGATATGCACCATAGTAGTGATATGCACCATAGTAATGATATGCACCATAGTAATGATGTGCACCATAGTAGTGATTTGCACCATAGTAGTGATATGCACCATAGTAGTGATATGCACCATAGTAGTGATTTGCACCATAGTAATGATATGCACCATAGTAATGATATGCACCATAGTAGTGATATGCACCATAGTAGTGATATGCACCATAGTAGTGATTTGCAACATAGTAATGATATGCACCATAGTAATGATATGCACCATAGTAGTGATATGCACCATAGTAGTGATATGCACCATAGTAATGATATGCACCATAGTAATGATTTGCACCATAGTAGTGATTTGCACCATAGTAGTGATTTGCACCATAGTAATGATATGCACCATAGTAATGATATGCACCATAGTAGTGATATGCACCATAGTAGTGATATGCACCATAGTAATGATATGCACCATAGTAGTGATTTGCACCATAGTGATAACCACCATAGTAGTGATATGCACCATAGTAATGATGTGCACCATAGTAGTGATTTGCAACATAGTAATGATTTGCACCATAGTAGTGATATGCACCATAGTAGTGATATGCACCATAGTAGTGATATGCACCATAGTAGTGATATGCACCATAGTAGTGATATGCACCATAGTAATGATATGCACCATAGTAATGATATGCACCATAGTAATGATATGCACCATAGTAGTGATATGCACCATAGTAGTGATATGCACCATAGTAATGATATGCACCATAGTAATGATTTGCACCATAGTAGTGATTTGCACCATAGTAGTGATTTTCACCATAGTAATGATTTGCACCATAGTAGTGATTTGCACCATAGTAATGATATATACCATAGTAGGGATATGCACCATAGTAGTGATATGCACCATAGTAATGATATGCACCATAGTAGTGATATGCACCATAGTAATGATATATACCATAGTAGTGACATGCACCATAGTAGTTATTTGCACCATAGTAGTGATATGCACCATAGTGATAACCACCATAGTAGTGATATGACTGCCACTGGCCCTATATACAGTCTTCTGCACTCGTTTGTCTCATACATGTAAAACAATATCTAGCTAAATAATGGAGAAAAATTGGAGTGAAGTGACATGTGCCCCCCAGACATTGGCCGTTCTTCCCTCCTATTTTTCTGCTGCTGCCGTCTCTATTTGAAGAAGAAATTACCCTCTCAGCTTCTTCTCCGCACAATTCCCAGCAGTTCTGCCAATTCTGTCAATATTTGATCTCCCTGCTCGGCTAATGTCACTGTGCAGAATTTTGTCAGCAGGTGGAGGATAGTCCTGTGCTCAGCAATCTGTCCCCGTCCCCCCGCCGCTCGCTGCAGCGCTCAGATAATGCTGGTTAACATTGTAAGGGAACTATTTGTAATGCCGAGAGCTGAAACAGGAGCCGTCACTTTCCTGTCAGCGGACGATAAGCCGAGTCTCGTAATATGTCGGCTAATATTTTACACTCTGTGTGTTTTACAATTATTATCTACATTTCACTGTATATCTAATAATAGCACTGCACCGATATAAACTGACAATCACAGGAAAAAATAACAACCTATACTTACCTCTCCTGATCCCCCGCAGCTGCTGTGCTCCCGGTCACTGATCCTCACCTCTCCTGATCCCCCGTAGCTGCTGTGCTCCCGGTCACTGATCCTCACCTCTCCTGATCCCCCGCAGCTGCTGTGCTCCCGGTCACTGATCCTCACCTCTCCTGATCCCCCGTAGCTGCTGTGCTCATGGTCACTGATCCTCACCTCTCCTGATCCCCCGCAGCTGCTGTGCTCCCGGTCACTGATCCTCACCTCTCCTGATCCCCCGTAGCTGCTGTGCTTATGGTCACTGATCCTCACCTCTCCTGATCCCCCGCAGCTGCTGTGCTCCCGGTCACTGATCCTCACCTCTCCTGATCCCCCGCAGCTGCTGTGCTCATGGTCACTGATCCTCACCTCTCCTGATCCCCCGCAGCTGCTGTGCTCCCGGTCACTGATCCTCAGCTCTCCTGATCCCCCGCAGCTGCTGTGCTCCCGGTCACTGATCCTCAGCTCTCCTGATCCCCCGCAGCTGCTGTGCTCCCGGTCACTGATCCTCACCTCTCCTGATCCCCCGCAGCTGCTGTGCTCCCGGTCATTGATCCTCACCTCTCCTGATCCCCCGCAGCTGCTGTGCTCCCGGTCACTGATCCTCACCTCTCCTGATCCCCCGCAGCTGCTGTGATTCTGGTCATTGATCCTCACCTCTCCTGATCCTCCGCAGCTGCTGTGCTCCCGGTCACTGATCCTCACTTGTGATGAGCGAGCATGCTGGTCCGAGCTTGGTACTGGATGGAGTATTAGGGTACTGGATGGAGTATTAGGGTACTCCATGGTTCTCGTTACTCGGACGAGCATCTCGCGATACTCTAGAAAATCTCATCATCCGTTTCCTGTAAGTTTGGGCGCTATTTCTCAGCCAATAAACATGCAGGAGACTCTTTGGTACATCCTGTGATGACGTGGGACCCATACATGTCGATAGCAGCGATTGGTTGGCCAGATCAGATGACCCTGCTATATAAAACTGGGCGGGGGCAGTGCTGGCTTCAGACGCATGCTGTGAGAGATCAGGGAGAGAGCTGCTGCTGGTCAGGGAGAGTGTCAGTGTAGGATATAGCCTTCCAGTAGGCCGGGTATATACCAGCAATACAAACACACAGACCTTTTATTATTACTATTACTACAGACTGCTGGCTGGGAGTTGTAGTGCTGCTACCGCGATTTCACCAGCACACTGTGGTGACCGGCTGCTGGCAGAAAGGGGGCATTAGGTGTTGCATACACACCCCTAAGAAGAGCTCAGTGTACTCCTTTGATTTTAGGGCTGGTGGTCCTGGTGTACTTCACTGTATTGCTGGGATTTGTAGTACATCCTGCATAGAACTTCACTGCTCATTGGACGGGGGTGTCAGAGAGTGTGTGTACAGTTCCGGCCAATACCAGATTGTACCGTGCAGCCCCCCCTAAACTAGTGGGTACTACACTGTATTGCTGGGATTTGTAGTACACCTGCATAGCACTTCACTGCTCATTGGAAGAGGGGTCACAGAGTGTGTATTGGTCCAGCCACTACCACATTGTATCGCACAGCCCTACGGCTGTGGAGGAGTGGGACTGGTTGCCCAGGGCCCGCCGATCGCACCCCCGCCAACCAGCCAGCTGTTTTTTTTCTTGTCTAGTCGTGGCCGGGGTCTCACCACCCCCAGTCGAGAGGCATCAGATGTACCCTTGATGGTGACTGACAGCTGGCCTAGCTCGATTGTACTGTAAATCCCCCCCCCAAAAAAAAACTTGTGGGTACTACACTGTATTGCTGGGATTTGTAGTACATCCTGCATAGAACTTCACTGCTCATTGTAAGGGTGTGTCACAGCGTGTATCTAGGTCGGGCCAGTACCAGATTGTACCGTACAGCCCCCCTCCTAAACTAGTGGGACCACAAGTATTTTTACTGATTTCTGTATTTCATATGCAAGGCCTTTCTAAATTCGCAACTGCTTGCACAGAGTAAAGGGTGTGTCACAGAGTGTGTATAGGTCCAGCCACTACCAGATTGTACCGCACAGCCCCCCAAAACTAGTCGGTACTACATTGTATTGCTGGGATTTGTAGTACACTCAAGTGATGATCCCTTTGCATGAGACAATTGCCAGATCCTCAAGGATCAAAGTTCAAAATCAAAACAGCGGTGGGGGGAGAGGTGGTGAGTCACATTATGCAGGGAATGTTACCCCAACTGCTGCAGTCAAATTTAAAATCGAAAGGGTGCTGGGGGTATAAGACTACTTGTTGGCTACTGCTGGGCCTTAACTGGCATCCATGTTGACTATTGCTGTGCCTGCCCTTGCCTCCTTGTTGCTGGGCCTTAACTGGCATCCATGTTGACTACTGGTGTGCCTGCCCTTGCCTCCTTGTCGCTGGGCCTTAACTAGCATCCATGTTGACTACTGGTGTGCCTGCCCTTGCCTCCTTGTTGGCTGTCCACCCGGGGAAAGCAGCTCAACATGAAGATTCTTGTTATCTCCTCTCCTCTCCTCCTCCTCTTCCTCCTCTTCCTTCAATTCTCACCCAACAGCCAAGTCTTCTTCCGCCATGCAGTGTCTGGCCTAATTATTGGGAGGCTCAATCGCTACCTCACTCACTTTTAATGGTTCTCTGTGTCCTCACTGGTTCCTTAAAACTTACCCCATTGTGGCTGACTTGCTCAACAAGTTGCACCGCATCTGTGCGCATTTCCGCAAGTCAACCAGTTAAACTAACCCCAACTCTTACAGTCTAATTCAAAGTCAAATTCAAACTCAAAACAATGGTGGGGGGAGAAGTGGGGAGTCACATGATGCAGGGAATGTTACCCCAACTGCTACAGTCAAATTCATAGCCACATTCAATTTACCTTCCTTGTCTTGTCCATTTCGAACCATATTATCTGTGGATGTCATCTTATCTTACGGGTGTCCTCTGCCGTCCTTTCACCAGTACTTTCTACCTTTTTTCGATGTTGTAGCCGTTTTTAAGGCAGGATTGACCAGAGCAGTAATGGACATCCATGTTGACTACTGCTGTGCCTGCCCTTGCCTCTATGTTGGCTACTGCTGGGCCTTAACTGGCATCCATGTCGACTACTGCTGACTACTGGTGTGCCTGCCCTTGCCTCCATGTTGGCCACTGCTTGGCCTTAACTGGCATCCATGTTGACTACTGGGGTGCCTGCCCTTGCCTCCATGTTGGCTACTGCTGGGCCTTAACTGGCATCCATGTAGACTACTGCTGGGCCTTAACTGGCATACATGTTGACTACTGCTGTGCCTGCCCTTGACTCCATGTTGGCTACTGCTGGGCCTTAACTGGCATCCATGTTGACTACTGGTGTGCCTGCCCTTGCCTCTATGTTGGCTACTGCTGGGCCTTAACTGGCATCCATGTAGACTACTGCTGATAATTAGTGGGTCAGTCAGAATAAGGAAGGTCAAGATTATATAGGTGACAAATACCTATATAAAAATCCAGCTGGAAAGGTGAATATGTCACTTGCCCAGATGCCGATATCAATGGAGTTCAGCCAAAGTCACATCCAGCTTTTTTGCAGTGTAGAGAAGTTGGTCAACGGGAAGAACTCGGCAGATGCTCCGGCCGCTCACACTGCACGTAAGTTCACACAGTCCAGTTTTCCGTGGCAAAAAAATAGGGATCATGGGTAACGTCCCTCTCCTTAGGTCTGGATCCTAGTGCAAGGCAGAAGTTATCCTATGCATTTCAGTGTACATGGACACCTTCATCAGGGATAGGGCTTTTCCTTGGATCCTTTCCAGCCCACCTATTGCCAGGGTTTATGTACATTATGGAGAGCACTGTTCAGATTCCTTCATATTTTATAAGACACATACGTGTAATGGGTATCGGAACGTCCACATCAAATAGTTTGTTGTAAATGATGACCCTTTCCTTATACTAGTGTTTCTTCTCAATCTGCATTGATTGTATGGTATTTCATCAGATCATTTACATATCCCCGCCCTTTTTTGTTACAATGTGTCAGTGATGTTTTTTCACTGCCTATTTTTGTTTTGTTTCGTTTCACAAAAAGGCAAAAAGTTCTAGATCTGCTCTGGACATTTTCTCCAAAAAAATTCCCTCCTCTCCAATGTGATGTTATTTTCTCCAAACCAAAAAAAATCTGAATCTGTGAATGAGCAGTTATGACATTGGATATAGTGACGGGACAGTGGACGACCTTCAGATTTTCTGTTTATGTTGTAGAGATGTTCCTGTATACGTGTAGTTAGCATCCTTTTAGTCCGGCCTATATATCGTTTACCACAAGGACATACAATGCAGTAAATGATTCCCTTTGATTTACAAGTAATATGGCTTACTAACATCCCGAAAACCGATATCACTGAGTATGAGAAGGAAGCAAAGGAAATGCAGGAAAAACTAAGTGCAAAGGGTTATGATAATAGACAGATGAACAAATGCAGAAAAGAGGTCAGTGACATGCCTAGGGAACACTTACTGGTGGAAGAAAGAGATAGTGGACCCCAGCCCGACAACAATACAAGTGCCATTCATTACTACCTACAACAAACAGAGCGTCATGGTAAAAAGAATTGTAAGAAAATATTGGGACATAGTAATAGAGGATAGAATAATGGGGGACAAACTACCAGCCCAACCATCATTCATATTCAGGAAGGCAGCAACGTAGGAAACATGGTGGCTCCCACTATAAAGGCAGCAACGTAGGAAACATGGTGGCTCCCACTATAAAGGCAGCAACGTAGGAAACATGGTGGCTCCCACTATAAAGGCATGCAACGTAGGAAACATGGTGGCTCCCAGTATAAAGGCAGCAACGTAGGAAACATGGCGGCTCCCACTATAAAGGCATGCAACGTAGGAAACATGGTGGCTCCCACTATAAAGGCAGCAACGTAGGAAACATGGTGGCTCCCACTATAAAGGCATGCAACGTAGGAAACATGGTGGCTCCCACTATAAAGGCAGCAACGTAGGAAACATGGTGGCTCCCACTATAAAGGCAGCAACGTAGGAAACATGGTGGCTCCCAGTATAAAGGCAGCAACGTAGGAAACATGGTGGCTCCCACTATAAAGGCAGCAACGTAGGAAACATGGTGGCTCCCACTATAAAGGCATGCAACGTAGGAAACATGGTGGCTCCCACTATAAAGGCAGCAACGTAGGAAACATGGTGGCTCCCACTATAAAGGCAGCAACGTAGGAAACATGGTGGCTCCCAGTATAAAGGCAGCAACGTAGGAAACATGGTGGCTCCCACTATAAAGGCAGCAACGTAGGAAACATGGTGGCTCCCACTATAAAGGCAGCAACGTAGGAAACATGGTGGCTCCCACTATAAAGGCAGCAACGTAGGAAACATGGTGGCTCCCACTATAAAGGCAGCAACGTAGGAAACATGGTGGCTCCCAGTATAAAGGCAGCAACGTAGGAAACATGGTGGCTCCCAGTATAAAGGCAGCAACGTAGGAAACATGGCGGCTCCCACTATAAAGGCAGCAACGTAGGAAACATGGTGGCTCCCAGTATAAAGGCAGCAACGTAGGAAACATGGTGGCTCCCACTATAAAGGCATGCAACGTAGGAAACATGGTGGCTCCCACTATAAAGGCAGCAACGTAGGAAACATGGTGGCTCCCACTATAAAGGCAGCAACGTAGGAAACATGGTGGCTCCCACTATAAAGGCAGCAACGTAGGAAACATGATGGCTCCCAGTATAAAAACTCAGAGGAATAAAACCAGTGGCCACCTATTCTCCCTCCCGCCGGGCTTCTACCCTGCATACACAGCAAAGCGTGCAACATCTCAGGAAAACAAAGAAAAGTTTTATCTAGGGGAGAAGCTCCAGCAATGGGAGGGGACAATATAAAAATTAAAGACCATATTACTTGTAAATCAAAGGGAGTAATCTACTGCATTGTACGTCCTTGTGGTAAACGATATATAGGCCGGACTAACTACACGTATACAGGAACATCTCTACAACAGAAAATCTGAAGGTCGTCCACTGTCCCGTCACTATATCCAATGTCATAACCAGGGGCGTAACTAGAAATGGCTGGGCCCCATAGCAAACTTTTGATTGCCCCCCCCCCGACTGACCACTAAACGGTCAAGTGACGTCATAACTACATACCTGCTCTGGTCAGGAGTGCTTGTAGTTAAAGGGACATTTGCAAAACCCAGGAGACCAGCAGGGCCACCCGGTGCTGCAAATGATGATGGGTCAGGGGGGCCCAGTGTATTACAGGAGCAGGCCATGGGGCCCCCTGATGCGGCGGGCCCCATAGCAGTCGCTATGGCTGCTATAGTGGTAGTTACGCCCCTGGTCATAACTGCTCATTCAGAGATTCAGATTTTTTTGGTTTGGAGAAAATAACATCACATTGGAGAGGAGGGAATTTTTTTGGAGAAAATGTCCAGAGCAGATCTAGAACTTTTTGCCTTTTTATGAAACGAAACAAAACAAAAATAGGCAGTGAAAAAACAGCACTGACACATTGTAGCAAAAAAGGGGCGGGGATATGTAAATGATCTGATGAAATCCCATACAATCAATGCAGATTGAGAGAAGAAACACAAGTATAAGCAAAGGGTCATTATTTACAACAAACTATTTGACGTGGACGTTCCGATACCCATTACACGTATGTGATTTATAAAACATGGAGGAAATTGAACAGGATCCCACTTTCTTGCCTCAGAAAACTGGACTGTGTGAACTTACGTGAAGTGCTACCGGCCGGAGCATCTGCCGAGTTCAGAAGATTTCTTCCCGTTGACCAACTTCTCTACACTGCAGAAAAGCTGGATGTGACTTTGGCTGAACTCCATTGATATCGGCATCTGGGCAAGTGACATCTTCACCTCTCCAGCTGGATTTCTATACAGGTATTTGTCACCTATATAATCCTCCTTATTCTGACTGACCCAATAATTATCTGCGCTGGGTGTATCTATATGTTTAGGTCCTGAAGGTCTATAGCTGCCAGGGCATGCTGGGAGTTGTAGTTCACAATCTATGGGGTTGGGTGTTACATAGTTCTGGGATATTCATTTTACATGAATAAAAAATGTAACACCCAACTCCATAGATTGTGAACTACAACTCCCAGCTATAGACCTTCAGGAACTGCTGAGAATTGTAGCTCCCAGTATGTCCAACAAGATGATATGGTATATAGTGTCTGTGCTGCAGTGACATTTTATCATAGAATTTCCCCCGCACAGTAAGTGGGCCTGTGTGCGTAGAAATGCCCTGATGACACAACAATACAATGGTCAAGGTGATGGCAGCAGACACCTGCAGCAGTGAAGAATTCAGCAGTACCTGGAGTGCGGGCAGGTAGCATGGCCTCTGATATATAGGGACATAGTAGGTGGCAGCCCTTGTGGCACCTCCATGGTAGAGATGTGGTTGCAGCAACCGTTGCAGTAGTGGTGGTACCTGGCGTGGCCATGGCAACCAGTTTTTCCACATTATAGGTTATCTGTGACACGGGTGAGTGGTCCAGCATGATGGGCGGTTGCCAGGGTAACAGGCAGAGGAGGCCTGGAAGAAGCAGCAGATGCTGCAGATATAATAGGACTTGAAGCTTAGGAAGCTGGTGCTGGTGGTCGCTGGTGGTACTGCTCCCATGTCTAATTCCACTCAGTGGAAGACGTTGGCTTGAACAGCTGCTGGACTGGGTATTTAGGGTGGGACACGGCTACAACCCCCATTTTCTCTTCCCCTGAAGAACAAGGTGTACTCAATATCTCCACCGGCTGGAGACAGTCCCTCTTAGCCGCCTTCCTGTGGGCTGGAATCAGCTCCCCTCTGGTTATTATCGACCCCTTCACCACTCAAAGGGTTTCCCACCTACACGGGGTGAGTCCAGGTGCCAGATAAACTCACGCTCTGTCAGGGCCGGGACAAGGAGTTTAGGTGCCCTAGAAGAGAAGGCAAATGCCCCCCCCCATCAGAATCGGAGCTCCCAACACAGTATAATGCACTGAATGTGCCCCACACTGTAATAAGAGCCCCAATACATACGGTAGTTCTCTTATAACCCTCCGACCACCATCCAGTCATTAGATATTACATGAATACTGCTCTGAGTATGATGCCATTACATAATACCGCCACACCATGACCCCTCTCACTATAAGCCTATAACTGTGCAGTTATATCCAGTGATTAGATATTACATGAATACGGCTCTGAGTATGATGCCATTACATAATACCGCCACACCATGACCCCTCTCACTATAAGCCTATAACTGTGCAGTTATATCCAGTGATTAGATATTACATGAATACGGCTCTGAGTATGCCATTACATAATACAGCCACACCATGACCCCTCTCACTATAAGCTTATAACTGTGCAGTTACATCCAGTGATTACATATTACATGAATACTGCTCTGAGTATGATGACATAATACAGCCACACCATGACCATTATAACTATAAGCCTATAACTGTGCAGTTACATCCAGTGATTACATATTACATGAATACTGCTCTGAGTATGATGACATAATACAGCCACACCATGACCATTATCACTATAAGCCTATAACTGTGCAGTTACATCCAGTGATTACATATTACATGAATACTGCTCTGAGTATGATGCCATTACATAATACCGCCACACCATGACCACTATCACTACAGAACCTATAACAGAGTGCAGTTACATCACACACCAGTGTACACCCCCCCCAACCCTGCAGAACATCGCATAACAGTGCACTCACACACCCTTGACCCTGCAGAACATTGCATAACAGTGCACTCACAAACCCCTGACCCTGCAGAACATTGCATAACAGAGCACTCACACACACCTGACCCTGCAGAACATTGCATAACAGTGCACTAACACACACTGACCTTGCAGAACATCGCATAACAGTGCACTAACACCCCTGACCCTGCAGAACATTGCATAAGTGCACTCATACACCCCTGACCCTGCAGAACATTGCATAACATTGCACTCACACACCCCTGACCCTGCAGAACATTGCATAACAGTGCACTCACACACCCCTGACCCTGCAGAACATCACACCAACACACACCTGACCTGCAGAACATCATACCCACACACACCTGACCTGCAGAACATCATACCCACACACACCTGACCTGCAGAACATCATACCCACACACACCTGACCTGCAGAACATCATACCCACACACACCTGACCTGCAGAAAATCCCACACACACACACACACACACCTGACTTGCAGAACATCACACCCACACACACCTGACTTGCAGAACATTGCACCCACACACACCTGACCTGCAGAACATCGTACCCACACACACCTGACCTGCAGAACATCCCACCCAAACACCCCTGACCTGCAGAATGGGGGTGCTGGTGGTATGTGAGCAGGGAGAGAGTGGAAGAACATGAGGGTGCTGGTGGTAGGTGAGCGGGGAGGGGGAGAGAGCGGGAGGACATGAGGGTGCTGGTGGTAGGTGAGCAGGGAGAGGGAAAGAGCGGGAGGACATGAGGGTGCTGGTGTTATGTGAGCAGGGAGGGGGAGAGAGTGGGAGGAATTGAGGGTGCTGGTGGTATGTGAGCAGGGAGGGGGAGAGAGTGGGAGGACATGAGGGTGCTGGTGGTATGATAGCAGAGAGGGGGAGAGAGTGGGAGGACATGAGGGTGCTGGTGGTATGTGAGCGAGGAGAGAGTGGGAGGACATGAGGGTGCTGGTAGTATGTGAGTGGGGAGAGACTGGGAGGACATGAGGGTGCTGGTGCTATGTGAGCAGGGAGGGGGAGAGAGTGGGAGGACATGAGGGTGCTGGTGTTATGTGAGCAGGGAGGGGGAGAGAGTGGGAGGACATGAGGGTGCTGGTGCTATGTGAGCAGGGAGGGGGAGAGAGTGGGAGGACATGAGGGTGCTGGTGTTATGTGAGGGAAGAGGGGGAGGGAGCGGGAGGACATGAGGGTGCTGGTGGTATGTGAGGGGGAGAGAGTGGGAGGACATGAGGGTGCTGGTGGTATGTGAGTGGGGAGGGGGAGAGAGTGGGAGGACATGAGGGTGCTGGTGGTATGTGAGCGGGGAGAGAGTGGGAGGACATGAGGGTGCGGGTGGTATGTGAGTGGGGAGGGGGAGAGAGTGGGAGGACATGAGGGTGCTGGTGGTATGTGAGCGGGGAGAGAGCGGGAGGACATGAGGGTGCTGGTGAGATGGGAGCAGGGAGGGGGAGAAAGTGGGAGGACATGAGGGTGCTGGTGGTATGATAGCAGAGAGGGGGAGAGAGTGGGAGGACATGAGGGCGCTGATGGTATGTGAGTGGGGAGAGAGTAGGAGGACATGAGGGTGCTGGTGCTATGTGAGCAAGGAGGGGGAGAGAGCGGGAGGACATGAGGGTGCCGGTGGTATGTGAGCAGGGAGGGGGAGAGAGCGGGAGGACATGAGGGTGCTGGTAGTATGTGAGCGGGGACAGGGAGAGAGTGGGAGGACATGAGGGTGCTGATGGTAGGTGAGCGGGGAGGGGGAGAGAGCGGCAGGACATGACGGTGCTGGTTGTATGTGAGTGGGGAGAGAGTGGGAGGACATGAGGGTTCTTGTGGTATGTGAGCGGGGAGGGAGAGAGAGCGGGAGGACATGAGGGTTCTGGTGGTAGGTAAGCGGGGAGGGGGAGAGAGTGGGAGGACATGAGGGTGCTGGTGAGATGTAAGCAGGGAGGGGGAGAGAGTGGGAGGACATGAGGGTGCTGGTGGTATGTGAGTGGGGAGGGGGAGAGAGCGGGAGGACGTGAGGGTGCTGGTGGTATGGGAGGGGGAGAGAGTGGGAGGAATTGAGGGTGCTGGTGGTATGTGAGTGGGGAGGGGGAGAGAGTGGGAGGACATGAGGGTTCTGGTGGTAGGTAAGCGGGGAGGGGGAGAGAGTGGGAGGACATGAGGGTGCTGGTGAGATGTAAGCAGGGAGGGGGAGAGAGTGGGAGGACATGAGGGTGCTGGTGGTATGTGAGTGGGGAGGGGGAGAGAGCGGGAGGACATGAGGGTGCTGGTGGTATGTGAGCAGGGAGGGGGAGAGAGCGGGAGGACATGAGGGTGCTGGTGGTATGTGAGCAGGGAGTGGGAGAGAGCGGGAGGACATGAGGGTGCTTGTGGTATGTGAGCAGGGAGGGGGAGAGAGTGGGAGGACATGAGGGTGCTGGTGGTATGTGAGCGGGGACAGGGAGAGAGCGGGAGGAGACGAGGGTGCTGGTTTGATGTGAGCAGGGAGGGGGAGAGAGCGGGAGGACATGAGGGTGCTGGTGGTATGTGAGCAAGGAGGGGGAGAGAGCGGGAGGACATAAGGGTGCTGGTGGTATGTGAGCAGGGAGGGGTAGAGAGTGGGAGGACATGAGGGTGCTGGTGCTTTGTGTTCGGGGAAGGGGAGAGAGCGGGAGGACATGAGGGTGCTGGTGGTATGTAAGCAGGGAGGGGGAGAGAGTAGGAGGACATAAGGGTGCTGGTGGTATGTGAGCGGGGAAGGGGAGAGAGCGGGATGACATGACGGTGCTGGTGGTATGTGAGCAGGGAGGGGGAGAGAGTAGGAGGACATGAGGGTGCTGGTGGTATGTGAGGGAAGAGGGGGAGAGAGTGGGAGGACATGAGGGTGCTGGTGGTATGTAAGCAGGGAGGGGGAGAGAGTAGGAGGACATGAGGGTGCTGGTGGTATGTGAGGGAAGAGGGGGAGAGAGTGGGAGGACATGAGGGTGCTGGTGGTATGTAAGCAGGGAGGGGGAGAGAGTAGGAGGACATGAGGGTGCTGGTGGTATGTGAGCGGGGTGGGGGAGAGAGCGAGAGGACATGAGGGTGCTGGTGGTATGTGAGCAGGGAGGGGGAGAGAGTTGGAGGACATGAGGGTGCTGGTGGTATGTGAGCAGGGAGGGGGAGAGAGTTGGAGGACATGAGGGTGCTGGTTGTATGTGAGCGGGGAGGGGGAGAGAGTGGGAGGACATGAGCGGGCTGGTGGTATGTGAGCGGGGAAGGGGGAGAGAGCGGGAGGACATGAGGGTGCTGGTGGTATGTGAGCGGGGAGGGGGAGAGAGTGGGAGGACATGAGCGGGCTGGTGGTATGTGAGCGGGGAGGGGGAGAGAGCGGGAGGACATGAGGGTGCTGGTGGTATGTGAGCGGGGAGGGGGAGAGAGCGAGAGGACATGAAGGTGCTGGTTGTATGTGAGCGGGAGAGAGCGGGAGGAATTGAGGGTGCTGGTTGTATGTGAGCGGGAAGGGGGAGAGAGCGGGAGGACATGAGGGTGCTGGTGGTATGTGAGCGGGGAGGGGGAATAACAATAACAAATAAAATCCCAAATAGACCAGGATACAAGGGATCATTACTCCTATAATCCCTTGTATCCTGGTTTTCTGTGAATATCAAGATGTGTGACGTCACCCCTGTTAGGGTTAGACCTTAAGTTAGTCTCCTCAGATATAACTGGGTGCTGCCTAATCAATAATGTAATGTGACAGCCGTCTGTGAGTATCAACCAAGACACATGAAAGCAACTTCAGTGTTCAAGCTTATCGAATTTATTAACCTCTTACGGACTGAGCCAATTTTCGGTTTTGCATTTTAGTTTTTTCCTCCTTGTGTATATTAGGCCATACATAGCACTTGCATTTTTCACCTAGATACCCACATGAGCCCTTATTTATTGCGCCACTAATTGTACTTTGCAATGGCAGACTTATTTTTTGCAGAAAATATGCTGCGAAACCAGAAAAAATATATATGCGAGGTGAAAAAAACGCAATTCTTTTTCTTATATGCAACTTGCATAACTGTTAGAGTGATTTTAGGGAAAAAGCCATCAAATAATATATTTCCATGCTTATAGCGCTTTTATCCTTTGGTCTATGGGGCTGACTGAGGTGTCATGATGTGTTCTTTCTTTCAATATCTTGATTATGTATATGCGACTTTTAATTACAATGTTTCTGGATTTCATGCGACCAAAAATGCACAATTTTTGCACTTTGGCGGTATTTGCGCTTACGCCGTTTACCTTGTGAGATCAGGAATGCGATAAACTAATAGCGCAATTACGCACGTGGCGATACCAAATATGTTTCTTTATTTTTATTTATAAAATGGGAAAAAGGGGGGTGTAAGGGGGTATAAGAACACTTTTTTTTCACTTTCACAATAATTTGAATTCCCCCTGGGGATAGGGTTATTCCCCTCCTCCCCCCCGGGTTAGGGTTATTTCCCCCCCCCTGGGGTTAGGGTTATTTCCCCCCCCCCTGGGGTTAGGGTTATTCCCCCCCCCCCCCTGGGGTTAGGGTTATTCCCCTCCTCCCCCCGGGTTAGGGTTATTTCCCCCCCCCTGGGGTTAGGGTTATTCCCCCCCCCCCCCTGGGGTTAGGGTTATTCCCCCCCCTGAGGTTAGGGTTATCCCCCCCCCCCTGGGGTTTGGGTTATTCCCCCTGGGGTTAGGGTTATCCCCCCCCTGGGGTTTGGGTTATTCCCCCTGGGGTTAGGGTTATTCCCCCTGGGGGACTTCTAATACAGCTACACTGATCTCTCATAGAGATCAATGTAGCTGCATAATACAGCACCGATCCATGAGATCGGTGCTCTATTGCTTTGGTCTGCTGCAGACCAATTGCAATAGAATACCGAGACGGGATCAGCGTCATTACGTCGCTGAGGCCCAACCCGGTAAGACCAAGGGATCCCCCCTCCGCGATCGCATTGCGGGGGGGATCCCGCCACTAGACACCAGGGATGGGCTGCATTTAAGACAGTTAGATGCAGCTGTCATGTTTGACAGCTGCATCTAACGGTGTTAATTACAGGGAGCGGTGATCGGGCCGCTCCCACTAATAGCCGCGGTCCCGTGCTGCAGATAGCAGTCAGGATCGCAGCAGTTCAGAGCGGGGCCCCCCCTCTGAACTCTTTTTGCGGGCATATGCCGTATGGGTACAGCATATGTCCCTAAGAGGTTAAGTGAAAATCTCTCAGTTTATATCTTTACAAGAAAGCTTAAAAAAATAAAATAGGGGAACCCCGTTTAGCCACAACCAAAAAAGTTAAAAAAAAAAAAAACTGTCAAAAAAAAAGTCCCATCGGCTGTCCCATCACTGCACAGTTGTGTAGAAAAATGTTGGCCACTCATTGGGATTCTTGGTGTCCAAGACCGTGCACCCCAGTGCTGATGTCTGCTCCTTTAATTATGGGCAGGGGCAGTACATGTCTGTTACTGCCCTTTGGGTCAACATCCTCCCAGAAGACCACCAGAAAGTTAGCCCATTCTTGTCGCTGTCACCTCCCCAGTGCTTTAGGGGGCCAGTTCTGCCTCCACCAGCTTGCAACCATCCGCCGCTTTGACTGCAGTCCAACCTGCCCCGGTGTCTTACCAACCATGTCAGGCCCGGCGCTCTCAGGCTGTCCTCATTTGGTGAGTCCGGGTGAACGGAGCCACAGTGGGCAGGAGCTTCTCCGGACCATCAGGGAGGAGATATATGAATGGCTGACCCCAGGTCAACTAACGGTGGGAAGTGTAGCCGACAATGGGACAATGCAGTGCAGCAGGGGGGCTGAGTCATACACCTTGTATGGCACATGTGATAAACCTCATAGTGCACAGTACACATGTCCTGCCAATTGTTGATCCCTTTTGAGGACACAACTCTGTTTGTGAGCAGGCATGACTATGGGATCAACCATATCATCCCACTCGTCTGTGTTCTGGAAAGTGCGCTGAACAACATCATCAGCCAGGATTCCCAGGCCACCACTCCAAGGCTGAGCATCCTCCTCCTCAAATAGTCTCTTCTCAATCATACTGACCTGGGTGCAGTCAAGTGATGCTGCTTCCTCCAATAGTCTCTTCTCAACCATTCTGGCCTGGTTGCAATCAAGTTGTGTCACCTCTTTCAATAGTCTCTTCTCAATCATACTGACCTGGGTGCAATCAAGTGCTGCTGCCTCCTCTTCCTCCGTCAATTATCTGTTCTCAACCATACTTGGCTGGGTGCAATCAAGTGCTACTGCCTCCTCCTCCTCCGTCAATTGTCTGTTCTCAACCATACTGAGTCCAATACAGTACTATTACTGCTGTTGGTTCCACTGTAAAATGTCTGTTTTCCACCCTACTGGGTCCTAGGAGCTTTGTGTCCTATGTCCCGTGTAATCACTTACACCTTGGCTAATTCTTTTTCACTATTTTTGCACTTAGATTTTTTCCACCTTTTTCAGCCTTTATAGCAAGGTTCGTTTTAGGTTCAGTTCGTGGGAATCCGAACTTCACGAAAGTTTGCCGTATCGAACAGAACTTTTTAAAAGTCCAAGTCCAAGTCCGAGTCCAAGGTAACGGTGGGACAGGACAAATCATTATTCCATCCTCCATTGCCATCCACGATAGCCTTTGGGAGCTGTGGGCTGAGGCCAGTGGAACCTATGGCCGGTGTGTGGCCTGTATCCCAAAAATGTGCAAGTTCCTTTTGATGGTTTGTGTAGACACCACACCATGCCCCATGCTCGGTATGTGAAGTCTCGCTTCAAGCACAACACAGAATAGATCAGTATGCACAATTCTTCTAACCTTATGAATGGATTCGGTTGATGTCTCTGGATTTGGATTAAGTTGCTGTATCTGGATTTGGAAAAATAGCCCAAGGTGTGTGGCTACATTTGTAGAATACAGTCATGGCCAAAAGTTTTGAGAATGATACAAATATAAATTTTTACAAAGTCTACTGCTTCAGTTTTTAAAATGGCAATTTGCATATAGTCCAGAATGTTATACAGAGGGATCAGCTTAACAGCAATTACTTGCACAGTCAATATTTGCCTAGAAAGTGAACTTTATCCCCCAAAACACATTTCACCATCATTGCAGCCCGGCCTTACAAGGAGCAGCTAACATTGTTTCAGTGATTGCTCCATTATCACAGGTGTGGGTGTTGATGAGGACAGGGCTGGAGATCAATCTGTCATGATTAAGTAAGAATGACACCACTGGACACTATAAAAGGAGGCTGGTGCTTGGCATCATTGTTTCTCTTCTGGTAACCATGGTTATCTCTAAAGAAACACGTGCAGTCATCATTGCACTGCACAAAAATGGCCTAACAGGGAAGAGTATCGCAGCTAGAAAGATTGCACCTAAGTCAACAATCTATCGTATCATCAAGAACTTCAAGGAGAGAGGTTCCATTGTTGCCAAAAAGGCTCCAGGGCGCCAAAAAAAGACCAGCAAGCGCCAGGACCGTCTCTTAGAAGTGTGGTCAGCTGCAGGATGGGGCTACCAGCAGTGCAGAGCTCGCTCAGGAATGGCAGCAGGCAGGTGTGAGGGCATCTGCACTGTGCACTGTGAGACTGCGCAGACTCTTGAAGCAAGGCCTGGTCTCACGGAGGGCAGCAAAGAAGCCACTTCTCTCCAGAAATAACATCAGGGACAGACTGATATTCTACAAAAGGTCCAGGGAGTGGACTGCTGAGGACTGGGGGAAAGGTTCAGGGAGTGGACTGCTGAGGACTGGGGGAAAGGTCCAAGGAGTGGACTGAGGACTGGGGGAAAGGTCCAGGGAGCGGACTGCTGAGGACTGGGGGAAAGGTCTAGGGAGCGGACTGCTGAGGACTGGGGAAAAGGTGCAGGGAGTGGACTGCTGAGGGCTGGGGGAAAGGTCCAGGGAGTGAACTGCTGAGGACTGGGGGAAAGGTCCAGGGAGCGGACTGCTGAGGACTGGGGGAAAGGTCCAGGGAGTGGACTGCTGAGGACTGGGGGAAAGGTCAAGGGAGCGGACTGCTGAAGACTGGGGGAAAGGTCCAGGAAGCGGACTGCTGAAGACTGGGGGAAAGGTCCAGGGAGGGGACTGCTGAGGACTGGGGGAAAGGTCCAGGGAGTGGACTGCTGAGGACTGGGGGAAAGGTCCAGGGAGGGGACTGCTGAGGACTGGGGGAAAGGTCCAGGGAGCGGACTGCTGAGGACTGGGGGAAAGGTCCAGGGAGCGGACTGCTGAGGACTGGGGGAAAGGTCCAGGGAGTGGACTGCTGAGGACTGGGGGAAAGGTCCATGGAGTGGACTGCTGAGGACTGGGAGAAAGGTCCAGGGAGTGGACTGCTGAGGACCGGGGGAAAGTCATTGTCTCTGATAAATCCCATTTCCGATTGTTTGGGACATCTGGGAAACAGCTTATTGGGAGAAGACGAGGTGAGCGCTACCACCAGTCTTGTCTCACGCCAACTGTAACCGGCATCCGGAAACCATTCATGTGTGGGGTTGCTTCTCAGCCAAGGGAATCGGCTCTCTCACAGTCTTGCCTAAAAACACGGCCATGAATAACGAATGGTACCAGAATGTTCTCCAAGAGCAACTTCTCCCAACTGTCCAAGAGCAGTTTGGCCACCAACAATGCCTTTTCCAGCATGATGGAGCACCTTGCCATAAAGCAAAGGTGATAACTAAATGGCTCAGGGAACAAAACATAGAGATTTTGGGTCCATGGCCTGGAAACCCCCCAGTTCTTAATCCCATTGAGAACTTGTGGTCAATCATCAAGAGACGGGTAAACAAACATAAACCAAAAAATCCTGACAAAATGCAAGCATAGATTGTGCAAGAATGGACGGCTATCAGTCAGGATTTGGTCCAGAAGTTGTATGAGAGCAGCCGGGGAGAATTGCAGAGTCCTGAAGAAGAAGCCGCAACACTACAAATATTATAGACTTGCTGCAGTAACTCATCTAACTGTCAGTATAAGCTTCTGTTACTCAGAATATGACTGCAATTATATTTCTGTATGTGATAAAAACATCTGACAAACACAGAAAAACCAGAGGGCAGAGGATCATGGGAAAATAGAAGATTTGTGTCATTCTCAAAACTTTTGGCCATGACTGTAGATAAATATTGTGCTGCGGAGACGCTTGAAGGAATAGAGTAGAATAGAGGTAGCTGTAGCGGTGCTTAAGAGTTGAAAGTAGAGTAGAGTAACGTAGAGGAGAGGACTTTGTCAAGGGATTCCTAACCCAATGTAGCTATGTACTCTGCCAGAACTTGAGAGAATACTTGTAGAGTGAGAAGTTACTTGTATGTCAAGTGACTTGTCCTAATAGGGTGATACAAGCCCTAGCCGTGGTTACCTGGGTGAAGCTAATCTCCTGGGGGTGTCCCAGTTACCTGCACTGCGAGATAGGATACGTAGACCTTCTGGTAGCTTTGTCCTTTCCAGGCTAGTTCCTCCTGTATCTCAGGATACTGCCCTGCACTTTTTAGACTGGTTCATGGCGTGGGCTAGGATGTTCCCAGACTCTTCTCCCTTTGTAGTGTTTAGCCCTGCATAGTAGATATAGAAGGAATACTGAAAGAACTGATCTAGCTGCATCTGCATACACGTGTGTTACACTCAACCAACTACACTCAACTAACTTGCCTCGGATGTGGGTCCTGGCAGAGCCAGGCCCTGGCTTAGCTAAAGCAGGGACGTCTGCTCTGTGTATCCTTCTCCCATGAGAATCTGGGTAAGAACTGACGCTACACCTCTTTTCACCAAGTGACACCGACAGGGGATGTGAAATCTTCCCTGTAAGTGGTGGAAAGAGTGTGTACAAAAGAAAGAAGAAAGATGATAGGCTGAGAAGTAAAGAGCATCTCTTATAGGTCAGCAAAAGCACATGGGACACATAAAACAGTAACCCATTCCTAACTTCAGCTGTGCAATACGTAGTAATACATAATACTGACATCTAGTGGTAAATCCTCAAAGTGCACTTCATCACCACTTAACCTGGAGTAAGAACCCTTTTCAACAGGTGCACAAGAGAAAAGAACGGCCGTGGTGGGACACCATATATTCCACCACTTGAGAAAAGCCGCCCATGGCGTAACACTTAGCATGGGTTACACCGGAGCAATATAAAATAGAGATAAAACATTATAAATAATTAGGTAATGGTTAGATTGTCCATAATGCAGCAAACTGGAACACAAGAACAACTTCAGGTGAGGAGCCCCACAGGAGCACCGCAGCTGTAGATACTCTAGAGTCCTTCCAACATGGCTGTAGGTGTGCAAGAGTCCATCCTTATTGATGCAGTGCCCACAATGCACAACAAAGGCTCCTTCCAGCAGACACAGTCCATTTTGAGCTCCATGTAGCACACAGTCCTTGAGAGGTACACATCATCCTCACGTGAGTCAGAAAAATCTTGGCTAGGCCGGGCACAAACACTTGAACAGGTTGCAGCATACAAAGGTCAACAGGGGCTCAACCTGGCGACGCCAGGCTTGCAGGATAGCCGTCTTGTGGACCTCTTCCCGGTCTGGGGTCCCCTAAGGGGTCACTGGAGCGGTGTCTGCCTCATCAAAGGAATGCTCCCAAGGCAGTGATGAGGCGAGAGTGGTGGCGGCATCAGCCGCAGAGGAGAAATCTAGAAGCGACATTATGGCAGTAGTGGAGTCTCCGGCACTCTTGACCGCCGTGAGTACAGACTCGTTCATCTCCGGTATTGAAGAAATCAGGACAGTGTCGTCCTCTGGGGCAGGCTCCAACAAGATGGCCGCAGCGGTCACATAAGCGAAAGTGCGCATCACCTTCAGGGGTCCCCATGGAAACAGTCCCATGTTACTTTGATTCCCCCTGTGATCAGTGCTGAAACTTTGGCAGGCTTTTGCTTGGCTTTCCCATGTTTGTGCGGGCGACTTTTCAAAAGTGGTGGCGTAGTTAGCAGATACAGGATACAGTCCCGAGTTCATAAAGATTGCTCCCCCACTTTTATGTCCTGTGTCAGGGTAGTTATCTTCCGGGCACTTATCTTCAGAGCAATAACGGTTTAGGTGGTGAGACAGCTGTTGTCCGCTTGGGCAGGAGAAATTGTACAGTTCTTGGGAACGCACAAAAAAAAAAGCAGAGATTGCACCATACACAAAAATAGGCAGCTAGGAGGTTTGGATCCTGTTCGTGAATGCCAATTCTGTGGTGCTCGACCGGTGACGTACTAAGATGGTACTGGTGACGTTACTTCTGGGGAGGTTGGTTGGTTCTGTTGCACAGCTCAGCCAGGTATGATAGTGTCCTGATGCCAGGGCTAGTCCAGCACACAGGTGCGGTGTTGGTACCTGCTTTGTGTTGTGGCTGGCTGTACTCCCCAAATGGTTGGTGACTTGCCGGGCTGTAATGGGTTCCTTCGGGCTTCTGTCACGGTAGTCCCGAGTGGCAATTGCCCTCTCGGACTATCGGTACCGCCACCCACAGAAATAGGAAAAATAACTCACGGTGTGTTGTGTAGTGTGTATAGGTGCTGGTGCGGAGGTAGAGATGATTGAGTCCCAGTGATATATAAATATAAAAACTTTACTGTACAGTCTCTTGGTAGTACAATACACGTTGGCAGCAAACAGGCAAATCTTTACACGGACTGTATTGCTTGAACTCATTTGTGCTGAGGGGATGCTTGAAGAAGTAGAGTAGAGGTAGTTGTAGTGGTGCTTGTAGAGTAGAGGAGAGGAGTTTGTCAAGGGAGTCCTAACCCAATGTAGCAATGTACTCTTGAGAGAATACTTGAGTGAGAAGTTACTTGTACCTGTATATAGACTTTAGTCTGACCACCTTCTGCCCTACAGTGTCGAGTGACTCGTCCTAATAGGGTAATACAAGCCCCAGTCGTGGTTACCTGCACTGCAAGATAGGATACATAGACCTTCTGGTAGCTTTGTCCTTTCCAGGCTAGTTCCTCTTTTGTATCAGGATACTGCCCTGCACCTTTTAGACTGGTTCATGGTGTGGGCTAGGATAGTAGATATAGTAGGAATACTAAAAAAACTGATTGTCTCTAGCTGCATCTGCATACACGTGTGTTACTCCCAGCCAACTAAACTCAACTAACTCGTCCCGAACGTGGGTCCGGGCAGAGCCAGGCCCTGGCCTGGCTACAGCAGGGACATCTGCTCTGTGTGTTTTTTCCCCATGAGAAACTGGGTAAAAACTGACACTACACTTCCTCCCACCAAGTGACCACCTACAGGGTATGTGTAATCTTCCCTGTAAGTGGTGAAAAGAGTGTGTGCAAAAGAAAGAAGAAAGATGATACGCTGAGAAGTTAAGATCATCTCCTATAGGTCAGCAAAAGCACATGGTAAACATAAAACAGTAACCCATTCCTAACTTCAGCTGAGCAATACATAATACTGACATCTAGTGGTAAATCCTCAAAGTGCACTTCATCACCACTTAACCTGGAATAAGAAACTTTTGCAACAGGTGCACAAGAGAAAAAAACACCTGTGGTGGGATACCACACTTGTTCGATGCCTCCGACCATATTGCCTGTTATATGACGATGCTTATTGGAATCTGAGTTTGTACTTTTGCTTCCCAACCGTTGTGACCCGGATTGCTGTCTATTCCTATTGTGTTTGTCTTGTCTTTTGTGTCATGTATCCAAGGCCAGGGACTGCCACCCAGTTGCCCGCTGCTGCTTAGGGCAGATAGCGGCAAGAAGGCGGGGCTTAGCTAAGGTTCTACTGTTAGTGTCTCTCCTGCATCTCTCTGTGACTCTGTGAGGCGTGACTTCTGGAGTTGGCTGCTGGATCTGGATACTTGGATATAACTGGTTGGCACTTTGCTCTGGACTGTGGCTTAAGACTCTGGACACTATTCACAAAGTAATACACAGAGACATTACAAGATGCTAATGTGGCTTAGAGGTGATAGCTGTCCATGTAGATGACATTTTTAGGGAAGGACATTGGTGTCTCTTCAGTTTCTGTTCTCCTATATACACATTGGTGTCTTTTCAGTTTCTATTCTCCCATATACACATTGGCGACTCCTTGGTTTCTCGGCTCCTATATACATATGCAGAAGTTAGTTTCCCAACCTCCTGGTTTCACCTTGAATCTGAGACAAAACGTCTCCGGGAGGGGAGGGACGAGCACATTGGCGTCTCTGGGAGGGAAAAGACGAGCACATTGGCATCTCCGGGAGGGACGAGACGAGCACATTGGCATCTCCGGGAGGGAAGGGACGAGCACATTGGCATCTCCGGGAGGGAAGGGACAAGAACATTGGCGCCTCTGGGAGGGAAGGGACGAGCACATTGGCGTCTCTGGGAGGGAAAAGACGAGCACATTGGCATCTCCGGGAGGGACGAGACGAGCACATTGGCATCTCCGGGAGGGAAGGGACGAGCACATTGGCATCTCCAGGAGGGAAGGGACAAGAACATTGGCGCCTCTGGGAGGGAAGGGACGAGCACATTGGCGTCTCTGGGAGGGAAGGGACGAGCACATTGGCATCTCTGGGAGGGAAGGGACGAGCACATTGGCGTCTCCAGGAGGGAAGGGACGAGCACATTGGCGTCTCCAGGAGGGAAGGGATGAGCACATTGGCATCCCGGTGAGGGAAGGGACGAGCACATTGGTGTCTATGAGAAGGAAGGGACGAGCACATTGGCATCTCCAGGAGGGAAGGGACGAGCACATTGGCGTCTCTGGGAGGGAAGGGACGAGCACATTGGCATCTCCAGGAGGGAAGGGACGAGCACATTGGCGTCTCTGGGAGGGAAGGGACGAGCACATTGGCGTCTCCAGGAGGGAAGGGACGAGCACATTGGCATCTCCAGGAGGGAAGGGACGAGCACATTGGCGTCTCTGGGAGGGAAGGGACGAGCACATTGGCGTCTCCAGGAGGGAAGGGACGAGCACATTGGCGTCTCCAGGAGGGAAGGGACGAGCACATTGGCGTCTCCAGGAGGGAAGGGACGAGCACATTGGCGTCTCCAGGAGGGAAGGGACGAGCACATTGGCGTCTCCAGGAGGGAAGGGATGAGCACATTGGCGTCTCCAGGAGGGAAGGGACGAGCACATTGGCGTCTCCAGGAGGGAAGGGATGAGCACATTGGCATCCCGGTGAGGGAAGGGACGAGCACATTGGTGTCTATGAGAAGGAAGGGACGAGCACATTGGCATCTCCAGGAGGGAAGGGACGAGCACATTGGCGTCTCTGGGAGGGAAGGGACGAGCACATTGGCGTCTCTGGGAGGGAAGGGACGAGCACATTGGCGTCTCCAGGAGGGAAGGGACGAGCACATTGGCATCTCCAGGAGGGAAGGGACGAGCACATTGGCGTCTCTGGGAGGGAAGGGACGAGCACATTGGCGTCTCCAGGAGGGAAGGGACGAGCACATTGGCGTCTCCAGGAGGGAAGGGACGAGCACATTGGCGTCTCCAGGAGAGAAGGGACGAGCACATTGGCGTCTCCAGGAGGGAAGGGACGAGCACATTGGCGTCTCCAGGAGGGAAGGGATGAGCACATTGGCATCCCGGTGAGGGAAGGGACGAGCACATTGGTGTCTATGAGAAGGAAGGGACGAGCACATTGGCATCTCTGGGAGGGAAGGGACGAGCACATTGGCATCTCCAGGAGGGAAGGGACGAGAACATTGGCGCCTCTGGGAGGGAAGGGACGAGCACATTGGCGTCTCCAGGAGGGAAGGGACGAGCACATTGGCATCCCGGTGAGGGAAGGGACGAGCACATTGGTGTCTATGAGAAGGAAGGGACGAGCACATTGGCCGACCCTGACGGCCTCTTCTTTCCAGTGTTTCTCTATTCTCAGCATTGGCTTTCTGGCTAAGGTTAATTCATTGTTTCTGTGATCTTATTCTATAAATACTCGGCCATTTCTCAGCTTGGCCAACGGCCATCTCTCCTCTGCTGCTTGTTCTCTTGGATGGTCACCGCCTCGGTCGCTGTATTCTCCATGAATGTACTCTGGAAAGTGAGACCAAGGACGGAGCGTTCTAATCAATAATCTATTTCCCTCGTCCCCAGAACGTTGTTTGCCCACCTGCCTTCAGGAGCTCTGTATATTTGCACTTGGACTCCAGCTGATGGGAACGATGAGTAAGGGGATTAAAGTGAGCAGAATGAAAGGTCAGATGTCAGCGGTCCGGGGCCGCCCTATCTTGGATCTGCCGGGTCATACATTGCTTTATTATTTCTATGCTGCCGGCATCACTGAGATAATACGAAGGTGCAGCATTGCGCTACAGAAAGTGAAGGATTCCATCTGTGCTGGAGCAGGAGAGGATCTGACGGCTCCTTTTCTTCTTGTCTTCTCCTCTTCATTTCCTTCTCTTCTCCTCTTGGTCTTCTCTTTGTCTTCTCCTCATCTTCTCTTTTTCTTCTCCTCGTCATCTTTTCTTTGTCTTCTCTGTCTTCTTCTCGTCTTCCCCTAGTCTTCTCTTCGTCTTCTCCTCATCTTTTCCTAGTCTTCTACTCGTCTTTTCCTCGTCTTCTCATTGTTTTCTCTTTGTTTTCTGCTCGTCTTCTCCTTGTGTTCTCTTCTTCTCCTCCGCTCCTAATTAGCTAATTAGAAACATGGGCAGCATGGGGATACATGGGCAGCATAGGGATACATGGGCAGCATTAGGATACATGGGCAGCAGTAAGATACATGGGCAGCAGTAAGATACATGGGTAGCATTTGGATACGTGGGCAGCATTAGGATACGTGGGCAGCATTGGTATACGTGGGCAGCATTGGGATATACGGGCAGCATTAGGATACATGGGCAGCATTGGGATATATGGGCAGCATTAGGATACATGGGCAGCATTAGGATACGTGGCAGCATTGGGATACGTGGGCAGCATTAGGATACATGGGCAGCATTGGGATATATGGGCAGCATTAGGATACATGGACAGCATTGGGATATACGGGCAGCATTAGGATACGTGGGCAGCATTAGGATACATGGGCAGCATTGGGATACGTGGGCAGCATTAGGATACGTGGCAGCATTGGGATACGTGGGCAGCATTGGGATATACGGGCAGCATTAGGTTACATGGGCAGCATTGGGATATATGGGCAGCATTAGGATACATGGACAGCATTGGGATATACGGGCAGCATTAGGATACGTGGGCAGCATTAGGATACGTGGCAGCATTGGGATACGTGGGCAGCATTAGGATACATGGGCAGCATTAGGATACATGGGCAGCATTGGGATATATGGGCAGCATTAGGATACGTGGCAGCATTGGGATACATGGGCAGCATTGGGATATATGGGCAGCATTAGGATACATGGACAGCATTGGGATATACGGGCAGCATTAGGTTACATGGGCAGCATTGGGATATATGGGCAGCATTAGGATACGTGGCAGCATTGGGATATATGGGCAGCATTAGGATACGTGGCAGCATTGGGATATATGGGCAGCATTAGGATACATGGGCAGCATTGGGATATATGGGCAGCATTAGGATACGTGGCAGCATTGGGATACGTGGGCAGCATTGGGATATACGTGGCAGCATTGGGATACGTGGGCAGCATTGGTATACGTGGGCAGCATTGGGATATACGGGCAGCATTAGGATACATCGGCAGCAGTAAAATACGTGGGCAGCATTAGGATACATGGGCAGCATTAGGATACGTGGGCAGCATTGGGATATACGGGCAGCATTAGGATACATGGGCAGCATTGGGATATATGGGCAGCATTAGGATGCCTGGGTGGCAGGTAAGTGGTTACGTGAGGTCTGTGACCCGATTAGAGCAGCTGGCAGACAGTCGGGCCCCCGGCGGGGCTCATGGAGATGGGGTCATCCATCTCTTCATGGTGACACCCGCTCCCCGGCCCGGCTAATTGCCACATCTCCACAGTTCGGGGACTATTAGGCTTCGCTCTCCATGTTTAGGGATTAAATGTCACCGATATTACCAGCGACCAAATGTCAGGCGTTTCCTTCCTCCATGAGAGCTCGATGGTTAACTCTTCTGGTGTCCGGAACCACCAGTCATGGTCATGATGATGCGCTTACTCACCATACACCGTAACGGTAACTACTGTAATGTTCACAAGTAAATAATCTTGGAGCGAATATAACGTACAATGTGAACTGAAAGGAGAAGCTGACATATCCAGGGATCCCCCATCCCAGATCATACGGAAGCGCAAGAAATGGACCAACCGGTCAAATAGATTTCTTCAGCAGAGACTCTAAAGTTAGTAGATGTTGATAGATGTTAGCAGATATGCCATGCCCTGTGTAGCCGTCTGTGGTCAGGCCCTGTGTAGCCGTCTGTGGCCAGGCCCTGTGTAGCCGGCTGTGGTCAGGCTCTGTGTAGCCGTCTGTGGTCAGGCCCTGTGTAGCCGTCTGTGGTCAGGCTCTGTGTAGCCAGCTGTGGTCAGGCCCTGTGTAGCCGTCTGTGTCCAGGCCCTGTGTAGCCGGCTGTGGTCAGGCTCTGTGTAGCCGGCTGTGGCCAGGCCCTGTGTAGCCGGCTGTGGTCAGGCTCTGTGTAGCCGGCTGTGTCCAGGCCCTGTGTAGCCGTCTGTGGCCAGGCCCTGTGTAGCCGTCTGTGGCCAGGCCCTGTGTAGCCGGCTGTGGTCAGGCTCTGTGTAGCCGTCTGTGGTCAGGCTCTGTGTAGCCAGCTGTGGTCAGGCCCTGTGTAGCCGTCTGTGTCCAGGCCCTGTGTAGCCGGCTGTGGTCAGGCTCTGTGTAGCCGGCTGTGGCCAGGCCCTGTGTAGCCGGCTGTGGTCAGGCTCTGTGTAGCCGGCTGTGTCCAGGCCCTGTGTAGCCGTCTGTGGCCAGGCCCTGTGTAGCCGTCTGTGGCCAGGCCCTGTGTAGCCGGCTGTGGTCAGGCTCTGTGTAGCCGTCTGTGGTCAGGCTCTGTGTAGCCAGCTGTGGTCAGGCCCTGTGTAGCCGTCTGTGTCCAGGCCCTGTGTAGCCGGCTGTGGTCAGGCTCTGTGTAGCCAGCTGTGGTCAGGCCCCTGTGTAGCCGGCTGTGGTCAGGCCCTGTGTAGCCGGCTGTGGTCAGGCTCTGTGTAGCCGGCTGTGGCCAGGCCCTGTGTAGCCATCTGTGGTCAGGCCCTGTGTAGCCGGCTGTGGTCAGGCCCTGTGTAGCCTGCTGTGGTAAGGCCCCTGTGTAGCCGGCTTTGGTCGGGCCCTGAGTAGCCGCTTGGGGCCAGGCTCTGTGTAGCCGGCTTTGGCCAGGCTCTGTGTAGCCGGCTGTGGTAAGGCCCCTGTGTAGCCGGCTGTGGCCAGGCCCCTGTGT